>NC_060272.1:5504581-5722039 GCF_021613505.1 Equus quagga
GAGGAGAGGGAGGAGAGGGAGGAGAGAGAGGAGAGGGAGGAGAGGGAGGAGAGGGAGGAGAGGGAGGAGAGGGAGGAGAGGGAGGAGAGAGAGTGGAAGACCTGCGGAGAGCTCCCCTAAGTCTTCAGCTGAGGGTCATGACATGCTCATGAGGAAACCACCCCCAGCTGGGAGAGAGCGACCTGGGAGGATCAGGCAAACAGTCCCTGGAACGCACACAAGGCTGGGAATAGCATGTGTTCCCGCCGGCCAGGGAGAAAAATGCTTTAAATTCCTGGGGCATCAGTAGGTACTCAGAGGGGTCTTACTTGAGTAGTGGGTGTCCTTAGCTCTGGACAAAAGGCTGCTTTGGTCCCCCTGACAGCAAGATGTAAAAAGATCAAACTGTTACTAAGTAGCTTCATTGTGGCCTAGAACAAAGCCCAAGGATATTTATAGGAATATAGAAATATCTGTCACAGGTGCTGGCCTGGTGGCACAGCAGTTAAGTTCACACATTCTGCTTCTCGGCGGCCTCGGGTTCCCCAGTTTGGACCCCGGGTGCAGATATGGCACCACTTGGCACGCCATGCTGTGGTAGGTGTCCCACATATAAAGTAGAGGATGATGGGCATGGATGTCAGCTCAGGGCTAGCCTTCCTCAAAAAAAAAAAAAGAAAGAATCTTTTAATAATGATTTTGATAATCATGACAGGCTTTATTTCATAAGAAAACTTTGCATCACAGATAAGATACATGATGCCTGCTGTTCAATAAAAAATTAATATGAAAAGAAGCAGACAAATAGAAACAGACTGAGAACAGATCTGAAAATGACACATGACCAAATTAGTAGATAAGGACAGTAAAAGAGTTGTTATACCCACATTTTATATGTTGAAGAAACTACAGGAAAAATTGAGCATGTTAGAGACAGAGACTCAGAAGACACAAAAATGACTCAGATCAAACTTCTCGTGATGAAAACTACGATGGCTGAGAAGAAAAGTATACTAGATGAGATTAGTGTCAGAGGAAAAGATTAGTGAACTTGAAGACATAGCAAATGAAACACAGAAAGAGACGTGACCAAAAAAAAATTATCTGTTGGACAATTTCAAGCAGCCTCCCATCTGTATAATTGGAGCTCCCAAAGGAGAGAAGAGAGGAAGAATAGCAAAACTATTTGAAAAAATAATGTGCAAAAATTTCCCAAATTTTGTGAAAACTATAAAATCACTGCTCCAAGCAGCTCAACCAACCTAAGCACAAAAAAGCATAAAGAATGACACAAAGGGGGTGGATCAGGTGGCATAGTGGTTGAGTTCATGCACTCAGCATTGTCAGCCCAGGGTTTGCAAGTTTGGATTCTGGGCTCAGACCTAGCACCACTTGTCAAGCCATGCTATGTCAGCATCCCACGCAAAATAGAGGAAGATTGGCAAGGATGTTAGCTCGAGGCCAATCTTCCTCACAAAAAAAAGAAAGAAAGAAATTACATCAAAGGTTTGGCATAACAGCAAATAAATATCTTAATTTTATTCCCCAAAGGCAGCTAGTTCTCTTTGTTTATTTAAGCCCATGGTGAGGAATTCATGACAGGTCCCAGGGCTTGATCTGGAGGGTCATTCATTGTCCTTGGTGCTCTTTGGGCTGACTCCAAACTTTGCCCCAGACATGTCCTCAGGCATTTCAAGTCTCTTCTCGATTCATTTGGAGTTCTAGGACTATCTCTGGCATTCCTCCATCTCTTCTGGCTTCCTTCTGCCTGCCTGGGGCCCCTTTGATTGAGTCTCTGTCTGGATGTCCTCTGCAGACAGAATTCCTAATGGCATGTTCCGATATTCCTGCACACCTGAGGTGGGCAATCCTGCACACCAACCCTTCCTGTCTACCCTCCAGAGAAATTTACATTGCCTTGTTAGTTTCGCTTTACTGCTCCAGGCTGACTCACCTTTTTCTCCTGGCTGTCCACAAACATTGAGACGTCAAAGGAAAATCTGCAGCCACCTGAACTCAGTTGTTGAAACTTTAGGGATCATCGTTTTTTTCTTCTTGGACATGACAGGCTTTATTTCATAAGAAAACTTTGCATTTGCTTTTCCCTTCACGTGGAAACGTCCCCTCTGCATTTCACAGGCCTGTGGTCTTTTCATCTTTCACATCTCAGCTTCACTGGCCTTGCTATATCAAGTAGGTCCCACTGTTATTCTCCATCACAGCACCGTTTCTTTCCTTCTAAAACCATATCGCATGTGTAGTAAGGTCAGTTTTGATGGAATGGTATCTTTTTCTTTCTCTCTGAGACATGAAAAGAGGTAGGATAGCTAAAAAAGTTGGGAGTGTGGTGGGATGATAGTTTAGTCTTGAGCCCAGAAAGCTGCCTGTCAGTGTGTGACTTCACACCACTGACCGATGGAGCCCATCAGCCCTGGGAGGGGGAGCCAAGACATCCGCCTTCCTTGCACCTTCTGAAGCACAAAATGGAAACCTCTCCTTGAGGACACAGGTCACTGTCACATCACAACCTCATATTTTACCCTAGACACAAACCGGTTAATATTTTATGAGGCACTCATCAGTACACACAGGGGTAATGGCCAGGTGGAGGGCTGCGGGCCACTTGTGCCCCTTTGAGGGTTTTATATGTAAATAAAGTTGCTTTAACAATAAAAACACAAGATGAGGCTTGCTGTTCCTGGATTTATTCCCAGGACACACCATATAACAGAACGAATGAGTTTATGAGTTAAATGGAGGAGCTATGAAATCCTTGGATAAAAATGGAGCGTGTTTTGGTCTAAAAAAGGGGGAAATGCCCTTTCCATGGTGTTATAAAAGAATAAAGTTTTGGCATAACTAATGAAATAAGTTGTAGTCTTACAGAACATAAAGAAAAATACATGCAGTTAGTAAACTTAGGAAAATACTGTCAGTAGAAGAAATTTTCATATAGTCATGATTTTAAAATGCAATAAAGAATGATTTGGTTATGAGGCACAGGTAATTGGGAAATGATAGAATGTGCTAGGTGGGTGATTTATTTTGCATTAATTAGAAGTTAGGGATTATAAAAAGACGTTATTATAAACAAAGTACTACTTTAAAAATAGCTCAGTCATATAATTCATTACTTAACTACAGTTTAAGAACTGTTTTCATTGTACTTATGTGCTCCTGCACACAGATAGTAGATATGTTTTTGACTTCATGAATTTTATGAGGATATTTTACTCATCAGTTCTATTTTATTATCCTCAACATATGCGTGTACGTTGAACAATCCATATATACTCAAGCAGTCTCCTGTTGTGCCTCTCATCGTTTGTACAGAGTATTTAAATATGTTTTCTTTCCTTCCTTCCTTCCCTCTCTCTCTTCCTTTCTCTCAAGCAAATTTGCCCTCCTCTGTGGTGAAATAATGTAAAACACTTAGATAACTTTTCAAACACAAGAACATTCTACTTTGGAAGCCCGAATGTGAAGGCATAGGATTCCCCATGCTGAGGAATTCTTTGGAAGAGAAAGTAAAATCCCAAGGGCGAAAAAGGGTTCCTTTAATGGTAAATTTAATCAAAAATAAAGACCAATAGTGGCGAATGTAAGAAGCAAAGATCACTTATTGCTTATAATTTACAAAACTACACAGATGAAGCATGTTAATAAGACTACTCATAAAATAATACAGAAAAACCATGAAAGAGATTTTGAAACCCTTTGAAATCCCTAATTGGTTAATACCCGAGAGTTTAGGGCTGTTTTTCTGAGTTACATGGATGAGGAAATAGAGGGATTCTATGGCTCGAGGCCATGAAACAGCCAATAAAAGGGTAGAGCTTTTAGTCAACAGCTCTGTGCTCAGACCCCAGAGAGACAGCTTTTCCAGTTTACAGAAAACAAAACACAACAAATCCATTGCTGTTTGCTCAATGACGAGTTCAGTTGACAAGTGTATTTGCATCAGACAGAATCTGTTTTTGCTCTCTCCACTTTCTCCCACACAAAGCACAGTGCTTGGCACAAAAAGCATTTGTTGAAGGAATGAATGAAAAGAACAAACAGATAAACAAATAGGCTTCTGAGAGAATATCTGTGTGTGTTGTGTAAACTCAGAGACCAAATGTTCCACCACAGTGTTCCCAAAGAGAACCGGATCACGTAGGCAGAATCAGAAGACCAGGAAACGAGTCCGTTGACAGATTAGCACTGTGGACCATTCAAATGATCGCTTCTGATAGTACGCCGGAAGGAGCTGGCGGTTCTGCTGGAAAGACGGTATGCTGGTGAACACAGCGCAGAATCTGGGCTTCTCGTTCTTCCCTACTCTACTTAATAAGAATCATTTTATTCTGTGTTTATGGACTAAGCAATAATACTGTTTAATAGCAAACATTTCCTATTTGTTTCTTTTGAACTTCTTGCAGTGACGCTGGCAGCAAAGAGCTCAGTACTCCTCCTCACTTGGATCTGTGGGTTTTGTAGCTGAGGTTATGATACATGAAAATTTATGTAAACAGCAAAGGTTTAATCATTGAAGACTGTGCTCCCCTGCTCTCTTTGCCTGACCTTCCTGTCTACTGCCTAACGTGGCCGAGCACGCTGAATGTGAAGGTTTCACGTAGCGTTATTTTGTCAACCTAGCCATAAATTCACGAGACATCACCCATGCCCCCAGAAGTCCCTGGCTCTGAATGTTACCCTGATCCAGCCATCTTCCTCTTGCATCCTTCAGATAGGATGAGCTGCTGGATTAGAATTGAATAAAGCCAGATGAAATGGGACTGAACAGATATGTGCCAGTTATGTGAGCTGGCACCACGCTTGAGCTTCAGAGTGGTGAGAACAAGAAAATGCTTGAAGGCCTTTCTTCCTCAACATCTCTGGGTGAAATATTTTGAATAAGAAGAACTTTACGGTTGGTTGCAAATTAGAAAACAAACATGGAGGTCAACAGAAAAGCCAATAGTGAGCCATAGAATTATGAAAACATCGTTAAGTCTGCCAAAAATGGAAATTCTCCCAACAAGAGCTCCTACTTCCTTTATCAAGCGTGAGAGTTTCTTTGACTATTAAAATCAGGAAGAAAGCCTTCAGCTCCAGGCTTGTTTGTCTTCAGGAAAACAAATCACTGTTTGATTTTATTTTTAAAACTTTTCAAATGTGAGTAGGAAATTTTCAGCCTATCAGCTTAAATTGTTCTACTTATTTGCAGCAGCATTAAATTGGTACATTAGTGATTTCCATTCTTGCTTTGCAATAGCACAGTACATTTCTAATTATATTTATTGTAAACACCTCAATCTATTATCACTGAAACGTGTTTTAATACACTTTAATTTAGAAAACAATCCACTCAACCATGATGGAAGAAGTTTATGAAGGGGAGGAGGATTGTTGAAAAACCAAACAATGAGAAGGTCATACAACCCCCGAAGGAGAATCGCAGTCCTGGGATCCCTCTCCTGACGTTTCTTCCAGTTCTTTCCCTTCATCTGTTGGCCCCTGACCTCAGAAATACACCATCATCAGTGAAAAGAACAGCTTAAGAAAACTTGTCCAAACTTCCAACATCCTTTCCAATTATTTCAGAATTTCTCCTTTGTGATTCTACACAGGAGAACTTGCTCCCATCCCTGGAGCTCATTCAGTGAACTGGGGTGCTTCTAGCATAGCCAAGCCTTGCCCATCAAGGTCTAGTCAACATCAGTTCTCACTCTGCTTTGGTTAGATGGAAGCTAAGTGTTACAGCCCTTGTTTCATGTAGGGAATCACATTTCAACACATCTGGGTTTGAATTTTCACTCTGTTCTTTCCCAGCCTCAGCCAACTTCCATCAATCACCAACAATAATTGAAAACACTTAAGGCTTCTCTCTTCAAGTCTGGAACCAATAGCTGGATACTAGCTTTTACCCCAGTGAAAATGAAGTTTGAAAATACTCTTTTGGGGTCTCAGGTCTGGGGGCTGAAGTGCCAAACAGGGGCCTGTTGGAAAGTCCCTCACTTGTCCAGGCACAGAGTGTCCGAGGCTTCTGTCTTTCTGGTTCTTGGAGCCCTGCAGGTCTGACCTTGTCCCCGGGCACAGGCTCGCTGACTACCTTCACCCAATTGTTGTCAGACCTGTTGGCAAGAGCTGAGCCCTATTTCTGATTGTGCTCCTCGTGTTAGTCATGGGCACAAAGTGATAACTCTAACAAGGCCACCACCCCCTTTTTGTTTCTGCCGTTGTCCTGTCTTCATCTCATAAGCTGAGCCTGGTTGGATTCAAGTTTGAGCCTCTCCCTTGAGTTCACATGTTAGGGGTTTGCAGCCTCCCATGGATCCGCAGGGAGAGAAAGGCTCCCGCCCCCAATCATGATTACCCCAGGGGCCAGTTCTTCTCCTCTTCTCTGGTCTTGCCCTTGTGGGAATCCATAATGACCCTAACTATGTGGGTTTTGTGTAAAGTCTCCTCAAGCGTAAAAAAATAATCTATTCTCAACGGTGGTTGTAATAATTAAATTTGGTAACGCGTGTGAATTGGCCTGGTAAATGCAGCATGATGGTTTTCCTATTTTCATCCTGAGTACGAATTGGTTAATCTCTAAAACACTCAAATGCTAGACATGGCGCTATTTGACTCATTGTAGACACTACATTAAGAAAAAAGATGTTTACCTGAGCTCAGACTGTGACTTGGAGGCCCAAAGACAATATGTTTTCTCCCTTTTGTAGAAATTTGGAGGACAGCATGGGGCCTTGAGCATCAGCCACGGGGCCCTCAGCTGAGCTGCGTTTAAACATTGCCAAGTTTTGTGGGAACAGCCTGGGTCTCAAGACATCTTTTTACCCTGTCTCAATTTTACGCATTATTAAAATTCTCCCCAAAAAGACTGGGAGGAAGGAAAATAAACAAGATACCAGGATACTTTGGGCTATGGAAATGGAACACTGGGTGGGTGTATGTGGCAGATCCCATCTGCTGAGTGTCCAAAATTCAGACAAAGGGGCAGGGATTTCTGTCTGTTTTGTTCAATGCTGTGATGCCAAAACCTATTATAGTGACTGGCATAATCAACAAAGATTTGTTGAATGATACGCATTTTACAAGGGGGCAAGCAAGCCTTGGGGGAAATATTTTCAAAGCAGGATTCAATACGGCCTGAGTCTGACCTTCAGGTTATAATGCATTAATTACTCAAAAATATTCCCCTTAAATCTTAAGTTAAAAAAACAAACAGAAACTGATGTGTTTTTTTTTCTTTTATGATTTCTATTTTCATGTTCAAGTTTGGTGTTTTGTAACACTATCTGAACGAAGTCACCGTCACATTTAAGGGACAAGGTCAGCTGAACTGAGAAAGCAGCACAACAATACTCATAAAAGAAAATAGCAGTATCCATATCCATAAAAGCAAATTTTAATCCAATAGCTGAAAAGGGCATTAGCAATACAATGGCTATATGTGGCTAATGGAGAACTCCTATCTCCATTCTTTGCTGAATGAATGCATGGGTGCATTCATCATTTTTTCTCTTAAAAATGAACTCAATAAAACAAATGAGAGAGCTAAACTTTATTTCACATAAATGAAAAGAAATAGGCTGAAATTTACTTTGTTCCCTGAGGACAAGGAAAAATACAAATGAGGTTTAGAATGAGGCTTTTGGAAACTAGTGATCAAAAGTCAGCTGTAGGAATGTCAGCTTTGACAGCATATGGTTTAGCAATGCCGTTAGCAGAAAGCTCAACCTTGTGTTAAGTTTCAGCTTGGTCTAAAAGGATGTACATTTGCTGCAAAGATTTGAATATGCTGCACATTGAGTAAAAATGTGTGTGTTTCAGCTATCTGTGGCTTTGCCCTATCCCACTCCCACCTGTTTTTCTTACGTGTCTCTGAGCCACCATTTTGGTTTAGGTGGGTCAGTTGCTGTGAATAAGGGCAGATATTCCTTTGGGCCATGAGCACAGACTACACCCCAGATACCAACCTCCTTCTTCTAAATGCATGCATGTCCTCACAAGGATGTGTGTGCAAATCTAAGAATGTGTCAGCAAACATAAAGGAAATAAATGAGAAGACATGACTTAGAAGAATGTCAAACTACTATTGTCATCTTTGACTTCCATCTGAAGTCCAGATGGAAAGAAACATCTGTCTTAGTGTTTACAATTTCCCTTCACACCTGCCTCCCCTCTGCCCTCACCAGGCTGACACTGTGTCTCCCAACGGCTGTGGGCAAATCACGTGGTTAAGGATCAGATTCCTCATTATGCAGCATTCAGTAGGATGACCGTCTTGTGTATGAGGAAGAGCTGCCCCAGTTCCATGTGTCATTCACGTAAATCCCATACTATACTTTCTTGCTGTCCTACAGAACACTTTTGATTTAAAGGACTTCATGTAGCCTCACACAAAAAGGGGCCAGTGAATCCATAGATGTTCACAGACACACCATAATCCACAAGACTGGTGTGTACTCACCTTCCTGGATTCCCAGGCACCCCTTCCCAGTGACTGAGCTCATTATGCTCCCATCCTCCTCATGATGTTGTTTGCATGCACAACAGCATCTAAGTATTTTGTATGTGCTATAGCTGTTATGAACTAGAAGGAGCTGCACTAAAGTTTATCTGTAACGAGCTATTTTTTAAAGTTATTATGTAGCCAAAGAGAATGGAGAGAAAATTATTTAAATCCACAGTATATATTGTATGTCAAAAGAACCTTTGGGTAAGAGCTAAAAGTCAACCAAGAATTTATGAAAAACCTGAAAAAAATGAAAAAGCATTTCTCATAATTTTGGAAAAAGTATGCCAGACAAGAAACAAAATTATGAAAGAAATGGTTAGAAGACTTTTTACTATAAAAATGTTAATCATACAAAAGATGAAAATGAACAAAAATGAAAGAAATAAGAAAACAATAGTAGGAAAGATGTTTGCATCAAATAAACCAGATAGAGGGTGAATACCTATAATAAATAAAACTGTCCACAGATACAATAACACTACAAAGACCACAGTAAATGAAAGAGCCTAGGATACGAATGAAAAATTCATTCCATTCCATTCCATTCAGTTTATATTCCATTCCATTCAATGGCATATAAATAGTAAGGAGAAAATGTCTCTCTTCCTAGTTATGAAAGAAATGCAAATTCAAGCAAGACCTGTAACCTTTTTATCCTTGTTAAGTTTTTTTTAAGGGATAGGGTTCCATACCGTTTGCTCTGTTGGAGTATTGCTATAAATATTAGGTGGTAGTATAAACTGATACTGTACTTTCTTGGTGAAAGCAGTTGCATAATATTTCAGTGCCCCAATGTTTCAGTCAATCTCTCATTCATTCAAGAAACATTTGCTGAGCATCTACGACGCGCCAATGATTCTACCATATGCTAGGGAGGGATATGATAGATATTTTACTGCGCTCATAATTCTTACAGTTGTTTTAAGGAAACAGATATTAAAAAATAAAATAATACATGTTTTCAAGAGTTGGGGAAGCACAGTACAGTGTGGAATTGAACCAGATTATAGAGGTGGGGACCAGATGCCTTAAATCAGCGAATGAGACGGTGCTGCAACCAGACAACTGGTGAAAACCTACATTTCCCAGATTAACCAGAACACATGGTCACCTTTATTACAGAGGATTTAACCTCTATGGGATTTTGAAAAGCTTCCCAACAAAGAAAAATTCCTGCCAAAGACCTGAAATTTGAGTAGAGTACAGCAGGTGAAGAGGGAAGGAGGAAAGAACATTCCAGAAGGAGAGCAGTGGGAGGGAGGCACTAAGGTAGAAGGAGGGGAGCTGCAGGTCCAGGAGGCTCCTCTGTGGTGGGTGCAGGGGAGACTGCAGAGTCTAGGAGAGTCTGGGTCTTGCAAGGCCAGTAGGCAATGATGAGAATTTACTTCTTTATCCCCAAAACAATGAGAATCCATCTGGAGGGGACTAGCAGAGACGAGGCAAGACTTCAACTTATAAAATGTCTCTCTAACTGCAATAAATATAGCACTGGGGACAAGGAGGTAGGGAGGAAAGTGTATACCAGGATTCCAGGAAAGATAATGTTGTGATATTCTAGGCGAGCGCAGATGATGATGAGAGGTAGTCTTTAAACTGAAGTATAAAAACCCTTTGAGATACACAAAAGTTTTTCATCTGGTTTGGGAACAAATGGGTAGCTTTAAGAAAACCGTTTTCAAGATTCTCAGATTCCTGATGTAATCCTTCCTAAAAGTGACCAGCCTGAAAATAGGCCTGCCGTTTGTATAGAACAGAACGTAGTTCTGCTTTCCCACCTCCCTTTCAGCCAAGACCATTTCCCAGAGTCCAGTTCAGCTGGGAACTCTTCTGGCAGCTGGGGAAATTAATGCCCCTGCCCAGAAGGGAGGACTGGGAGGCACTCTACATCATCCATGGCAATCCACTCCTTGCACCACTTGATCTGCTCTCCTAGCCTCAACAATTCACTCCACTGGGAACAGCTCCTCCAAAGTTCTAGCTGGGCTTTGCCTTGGGAATCTGTCAAGAATCAGGTTAATGTTATAAAATACAGATCACATCACTATAGCTGGTATAGGGCTTCAAATGATACAAATCACCTCCCTCCTTTACTACTCATTCTAGAAGCCCTTTAACCTTGGCCAGCATCTCTTCTGGTCATGCAGCTTACCTGTGGACCCAACAATCATTCCTAAGGAGCTCCAGCCCCTGCTCATCATTCCTTTCTTAGGCTGTGGCTGCTGCCTTTGTTCAGTTACCATCAAAATTGGACAAGGGCTTATCCAGAGATGCCTCAGTGGATCGCCTGATACCAGACATATTTTTTACCTGTTTCCATTTGTGATAGAAACCCTAGTTCCTCCTGATGATCATGGTCAATTACCTTTGAAGATGGTGGCTCTTTTCCTTGCTTGCTGGTCTTTTGGCACAAGGAGCTTGAAGCAACCAGGCAGGAGACATAGCTGAAAGTTTAATGGGACTCTTTCTGTGTATCATGATGGAAGTGTTCCACCCCTAAACCCACAGAGCCTAGAGTTTCATGGGACAAGAACAAATTCTCCAAGCAAGACACTGGGAGTAAGAGAAAATGGAGCTACTCCAAATCCACACTTTGGTCCTTGGATCCATGTATTCTACCTATTGGGGACACAACACGTTATAGTGGTATTTGATTTGGAGAGTATGATATGTAATGGAGAATAGTGTCTCATTATCACATGGTATCATCTCTGAGCTGGCACGTTAGCTCTGCTGCAAGAGGCTGCCCCATTGCCCTATCAGGTCAGCAGCCTTGTGGTGTGGCACGTGAGAGGACAGATAGATCCCACGGCACGTTCACTCCTCAGTAGTTTTGCTGTAACGTGGATCTCTTGGTCCAATACAGTGTGGTCAGATGACTAAACTTCTGCAAGTTCTTGGAGAGTGGTGTTGGCTGAAGTCCTGCAAAGTAGGAAAGGCAAACTCATAGTCAGAATGTATATCAATGCCAGGCAATATAAATTGCTGTCACTTCCTACTTAGTGTCACAACTAGCTACCAAGAAGCTAGTTCTCCTCCTCAAGGGTTGGTACCATACAAGGGGAAGTCAGCACTGATCTCCGTTGCTATCAGGTTGGATGTTCTACAGTAGCAGTTGTCAATCAGCCACGGAGAAGGGAAGACTTTGTTGTTGGGCCCAACTAAGCCTCATTTCCCGACACCATAGTACTCTACTCATGTGCTCATTGTGCCAGAGTTAGACTAGCCAAAGATAAATGCTGGCTGCCATCACCTGGCCAAGTCGTTCTGTCTACATGACTGCTCCGTATTTCTTCCATGACGGGTAGTCTCTGGTGGACATTAATATGCAATAGGAAGATTTGCTTACTTTGCGACCATTCTCTTGGATACATCTTCTGGCATCTTCCCTGGATGTCTATATACACAATTTTCTAATCTTTTTCTTCTAGGCCCCTGATCCAGTATCCAAGCTACTTTCCACTGCCAATAGGTCCCTCTAAATTCTAGCCGTGCCCACTTCTCTTTCTACACAATGTGGATACCCAGGTGAAACACCTGAAACTCTGCCCTCTTGGGGGATTCTCCCTCACCATTGACATCCGGTGCCATCCTGAAGGGGCCATAGTTTAGTGGCTGTTCATTCTCAGCCTGTACCCATGTACTGAGCTGACCCATCTTCCTCCCAAACAAGCTATAACATTTAAAGTTCTCAGTATCTAGTGATTAAAGGTATTTTGTTGGCCAATTCTTTGTTAACTTAATTATTATGCATTTATTGGGCTACAGTAAAATTCTACTTCTTAAAAATTCTATAATTCATATTTTGAACATATTTTAGCCTTTATTATTCAACAGAGGCTTCACATTCTGTTCACGTTCAGTGCCTTTTGATGAACTTATGAGAAGTGGAGTGAACTCATTCAGATCTGTTTAGAGGCAGCCTCCAAGACAGGATTAGACATGTGAGAGATCAGTTGGGGTGGGTGCGGGATATGGGGTGGAGAGCATGGAGGCCACAGCACAGGTCTGACTCCTGTGAAAGGAGAAAGGGAAGAGGGATTGAGTAGGAAGAGACTTGGTACAGTGCAGTTGCAAGAACGGATCAGCCAGGACAGTGGGGAGTCTTGAACTAAAGTTGCCCGGTGGAGGAGTCTTCCATCACTCTGGGAAGAGCCTGCTGGGTTTATTCATTGTCTGTGAACAGGCTGTGGGAAGTGATTATCGTGGTGGATCCAGAAAGGCAGCAGCTGGGAGGATCGATCATTTAAGCTCCCTACAGCGGGAGATCCGAGGGGGCTTTTTCATGGCAACCTCACCATTGTCCTGGAGCAGGACCCCTTTCTGTGGCCTGCATGTGGATTGACACCAGGAGAAACAGATGTGCCGAAGTCAGGCATCAAAATCAGACACACCAAAGCTTCGCAAATTACAGAAATACTTTCTTATTCTTACCAAAACGTTAAAATTAAAATTGAATTTCAATCAATGTAAGATTTCAGGGGGGATTTTCCCGGAATCATGTGATGCAGAACCTAGTACTATACTTTCCCGGTGATTGTAGGAAATATTAGCACAAAACATTTGCTTCATTTCTGAAAGTCTCCTAGCTTTCCTCGAATTATTTGTGTAAACCCACAACTGCCTGTATGGAAGACCTGTGCTGTGTCCTGCCCAGATCCTCTTCCTGCGAGCTGATCAAAGCACCCTACGATTGGAGAAAGTGCGCATCCTGTGTTTTGTTGAATTCAAAAGGGAAGGTTGCCTTATAATCACTGTGGCGTCTCTTAAGGATTCATTGTAAGTAAACATTCATGAATGTATCTTGGTGTGTAAGTTGCTATTTTTAGCCTAAACTGAATTTCTCTTTTTTTTAAGCAATGGAAAACTTTCACTCTGCTACACACGTTTTATGCATTCCAAAATTATTTTTGTGATTGATTATTCAGAAGAAAGTAGGATTTTTCTCATGGGATTTTTGGGGCAGGGAGTGCATCTTATGTGTCTTGCTTTAGGGCATTTGTTTTGTGCACATAAAGACTCCTATTGCTTGGCTCACATCTTCTACTTGATGGTGATGGAAAGTCTTCCTATGTTGTAAGTGGAGACTAAGTGCTTCCTCTAAATAGATAATCACAGTGAGGGTTGGAAAGAAGAATTATGCCCACAATAATGCACTAATAAGCCTCAGGAACTATTTGCCTTTGCTTTTTCAAGTTGAAATTGTCTTTTGGCATCGAATACCTAGTGGCAGTTGTACACATTTTAAGCTTGAATTAAAAATAATAAAGAACTACAGAGTTTTATAAACATATTTAGAAAAGTTAGCATAAATTCAAACATAAATCCAAAAATAAGCAGAACAGAAAAGTAAATAAATAAACTAGCCCCAAACTGAGGTTCTTTATTTGAAGTTCTAGCTTCTGGCTGGAATAGTACATTTAGCGGTTGCCGAAAAAATTAGATGTGGGAGGAAGGTCCTGGCACTTTTCTAACTCTTCTCATGAATCATAACTAACACTTAATACAGTGCTAAATTCTGTTGGATGTTGTACCTTCCTGATATGAAGGAGGTGATCTTTAAATCATCTAGGAAGAAAGGTTGGTGAGATGAAAGGATCAGTTCACCTTATTCCTAAGGGGCTTAGAATGCTTTTCCAGTTGGAAGTCCCTGGACCACATCACACTTTACAACTCCTGGATCTGCTCCGCCTTCCAGCTGTGGCCGGTCCTCCTTCCTAAGAAGGTACATACTCTCCTTATTGTGACCATGAATTTCGGGCAGGGTGGGTCCAACTGTAGTTCTTGTGACGACTCTTTCTTAATTTAAGCCAAGCCTGGACGCTGATTCTTCTCTGTAGAATTGAGTTTTGACCAGGGCGTGTGGTCCAATTGCAGCCAATGATGTTAAAGAACAGATTTGCTGGGAGACTTGGAAATACTTCTTTGTTCTTAAAAGAAAGACTCCTTGAGGAAGTGGAAAACAATTATAATCATGCTTGTAAAGCTTGGATTCACGGCAGCTACCTTGTAACCATGTGGGATATTAGGCTGAGGAGCAAAAGGAAGAGTGAGAAAGGTCCAAGAAGATGATGGAAAAATGGCAAAAGAACCTGAGCCCTTTTTGACCTGGAGGAACTTGTCAGACTGTTGAATGATGGCTTTCATATCAACAGCAGGAGGTCAGGTAGATTCTGATATTTCCCACTTCAACAAATTCTTAAAATAGCTCCATCTATGGAGAGGCACTACTAAATCCTGATGATGAAGCATCTTGGGGACCCCAAGATCATTTCAGGGGTTCTGAGAGAAGAAAACTAACTTCAGAATAATGCCAAGACATGTTTGCCTTCCACTCTCCTTGTCCCATAGGGCAGGCGGAGCTTCCCGCTTTGCATGGCTTGTGGATCACAACAGATCCAGTGCGGAAGCAGACAGGAGAATCCGGTGGCCTTCTATTCAGCTAATCATTTAAGAGATTTTTTAAAAATGTTGAACGCTGCCACTCTTATCAGGAAATACTTTTTTGAATTATTTTTCATAAATATATGCTGTTTATGTTACCATGTAATGTATTTCTAATTAGTTATAACTGAGTTCATAAATATATAAAATTTTTTCTAAGCTCTAATTTCTTTCTTTTCTTTCTTTTTTTTTGAGGAAGATTGACCCTGAGCTAACATCTGCTGCCAATCCTCCTCTTTTTGCTGAGGAAGATTGGCCTTGAGCTAACATCTGTGCCCATCTTCCTCTACTTTCTATGTGGGATGCCTGCCATAGCATGGCTTGGTAAGTGGTACGTAGGTCCGCTCCTGGGATCCAAACCTGCGAACCCCAGGCTGCCGAAGTGGAGCACATGAACTTAACCACTACACCACCGGGTCAGCCCCTTAATAATTTTTTTTTTTAAGAATGTAAAGGAGTCTTGATACCAAAATATTTGAGAATTGCAGACCAGATGTATCCCTTTTAAATGAAAAAACAGAAAAACAAAAAAACAAAACCTCTTAGAGGTCATCTATGGTACCTCAAGGCCTTCATTTAACAAAAAAGCATTGGCACCAAAATGAGGGTGTTCAGGTTCTCACGGGTACTTGTTGCTGCCTAGGACCCACACGGGGTTGCTCCAACTTCCTGATGCTTCTTCTCCCAGGTCCCCGTCTTGTTCATGGTAGAGATGTCAGCGTTTTAGTCAGCTGTGGTCTGGGATGACGTTGGTTGAATTTTCTCTAATCTTCTGGTCATGTGCAGAACCTGGTGTGTCTTTGCTCCAACATATAAGGATTGCTTCTGTTTCTAAAGGCTCCAAAACCTACAGGAGTTCTGACAATCGACTTGATTTCACTTAAATGCTCAGAGTTTGATGATGATTCTCTTTTTACTAAACTTTAGCCTCTAGACCTGTCCCAATTTATGTTTCCAACATTGATGGCCATCTCAAAGATAACAGATTTCAGAAAAAAAGGGAGACATGCCATTGTCAGCAACTGCCTCTTTCTGGAACTGGAATTGACCTGTAACTGGCATCATTATAAAGTTCACATTAATTTATTCCTAGCTATGAAGCTAATATAGAGTTGTAATTTGGATAAGTTGTCTGCTATTAATTAAACTAATTAATGTGATGATTAGACTCGGTTAAAAATACTTTTTAATTTTACAACGCTGTGACTTCCTATAGATTTAGAAGAAAAAAAGAAACAAAATGATTAACACAAAGAAAACAATAAGAAGGGAAACGGCTGGGCTCCAAACAGCGGTCCTTGGATTCCATTGCCAGCCTTACACATAGACACCTCAGCTACCACTGGTCTACGGTCACCACAGCATACTTAGCACATGTCCACATTTATTGCGTCTGACTGAGAGAAACGAATCCTGGTGGAGAGGTGGATCTGAAAATACAAGAGATGCAAGAAGTACGAGGTGGAGCAAGCTTCAGACGGATGGA
The DNA here is from genome assembly GCF_021613505.1 of Equus quagga. Classification (NCBI taxonomy): domain Eukaryota; kingdom Metazoa; phylum Chordata; class Mammalia; order Perissodactyla; family Equidae; genus Equus; species Equus quagga. Next base: position 5,521,000 of record NC_060272.1, read on the forward strand.
TAGAACCAACGTGACAGACTGAATTCGAAGTACAAAGAATCTCTTTTTCTCTTTATCTGAGCCAAAGTGTGAATGGGGAAAAAAATTTAGAAGGTAGAGCGGAAGAAATTTGCAGGCATTTACTTTTGAAACATAAAACAGTGCACAGTTCCAGGCTTCATGAATAGATATTACTTACTTTGATTATGAATTTTGAAAAATGATTAGTTATTTCAGTATTGGGATCTCATATCATTCTATTCATCTGCTCAGCTGTATTGAACACACAGTAGGTACGCAAGAAACATTTTTTGAAAGAATAAACCAGTGTCTGTGTAGGCAGAATAATTGCCCTCCTCTCTAAAGATGTGCACGCCCCCATCCCCAGAGCCCGTGGATATGTTACCTCAATGGCAAAAGAGACTTTGCAGATGTGGTTAAGTTAAGCACCTTGAGAGGGGGAGATTATCCTGGATTGTCCTGGTGGGCCCAGTGTAATCACAGGGTCTTGATAAGATGAGAGGGAGGCAGAAGAGAGTGGAAGGGAGATGAGAAGATGGAAGAGGTGAGAGTAATGTGATTTGAGAAGCACTCGATCCACCATTGCCAGCTTTGAAGATGGAGGAAGGGGGCGATAGGCCAAGGAAGCTGGGTGTCTCTAGAAGCTGGAGAGATAAGGAAACAGATACTCTCCTAGAGCCTCTCCCAGGAGCACAGCCCTGCCGACACCTTGATTTTAGCCCAGTAAGACCTTGTCGGACTTCTGACTTACAGACTGTTAGATAATCAATGTCTGTTATTTTAAGCCACTGAGTTGGCGGTAATTTACCATAGTGGCCACGGAAAACTAATATAGTGTTCAATAAATACTTATTGAAATTGAACCAAAAGAACTTGCAAATATGTAATATATGCTACATTAAATATACATGGAGAGAGGAGAATTTAATGCTAGAGGTTCTGATGCGGGCTCGGCGAGCCAAGGAGTCGAAGGAAAGATTTCTTGGACTCTCAAGGTCTGGTAGCAGTGCTCTCTTATTCAGAGAATAGCAAGGGGACAGGACCCACGGGCCCTGAAGGGCTGCACGGTGTCTAGGGTTAGGGCTAAATTTATAAGGCAAGGGTACGTGACATTTTTACCAGATAAAAGAAAGATCACGCAAAAAGTCATTAAAACGGTATCGGTGCAGGTGGGTCTGGTTATTGTGTGGCCGTATAACTTTAGATATGAATCGAGTCATATAGATCGGCATGTGGGCCAGGACACCTTGGTCTTCTCTCCCTGGGGCAGCGTTGATCCACATCAGTTCCAATAATTAAGTTCCTGAGCTTCACGTTTCAGGATGTCACAAAAGATCGGACTCGATTTCAAGATTCAGAAAAGAAAAAAATTTCCCAATTATGAAACATTGCAACCAAGCTGAAGAAACATTATATGCCAACTTCTTTGAAGCACCTTGTAGAATGGTATTCGGAAAAGACAAAATATTAGACGGGACATAAAAATTACTGCATTTCCATTGCTTTAATATCTTTTTTGAACTTGCGTTTATGCAGCACATTAAAGTGATTTAAAGCCCATTTAGTGGCTTTCCTTTTGTAATATATTCCTTCGGAATCCTCACTCCCCTCTCTGGTTCATGACTCCTCTGACTAGGTAAGCCTTTGCTTTCAAGAGCTGTGCATGAGAAATAATGGTTTCTGTTAATAAAAATATTTTGCAGAATAGAAGACATATCTGTCCTTCCAATTTCTTTGTCTGACAAGATAATTAGGGATGCTACGTCTTTTTTTTCCAAGATAATTTTGATAAATCTAATTCTGATACATCGTCGTAGTAACTTGATTTCACACCAAAATCTGTATTATTGTAAACACTTTCCTTAAACCCCAGAGAATGGTATACTACTAAAAACTCTTTAATTTTTTCTAGTGGCCAAATAAATCTACTACTCTATAACTAGATTTGGAAAAGTGGTACAATTATTTCTTTCTATATTTTCTGGGGAAAAAAAGGTATTTTCCTTTATTATCCTTTAGTTTCTAAAAATAGCTTGGAATTAAATGTCATGTACCTTTGGAATTCATTTTATAAATACACTCGGTAACTAGGAAACTCACATTGTCATTATTTATAATCTAGGAATTCTTTCCATGGTAACTGTTATAAGGTCACAATTATGGAGCTGCAATGCAGCCTAAGAGGCTATGTAAGAATTCACCAAAAAAAGCCTCTTCCCAGGAGGTGGGGATGCCTGACGTCTCCATCAACCGGATTAATGAGGTGCGGCTTACGGATTTAAGCGAGTGGCTGCACCTACAGCTCAGCTCTGCCTTCTCTGCCACTGGCCTTCTTTTGGACAAGAAATGTTGCCAGCAGGACGAGTCCTTTCACTTCACAGATCTTGGAGACTCTGTGTGCCATTTATAGTGTTTTCTCCTTCCTGTGACATCATGTGTAGTTAATGACACTGGCACACAGTAGGGCTGCCAAAGCCGGAGATGGCAGGGAGAATTGGGAGGCAGCCTCCGTGTGAGGCTGGGGCTACACAAGTTCATGTACAGTCTCCACCATGTCCCAGAGCCTTGCTGGGCAGCCTCCCAGGGAGCCTGCGCAGGGCGCTAGGCATTTTACCATGAGCATCTTTACCACCAACATTTTCCCCACATAACTAATTGGCTGTAAGGCAATTTTGCAGTAGAAGAAAAAATAACCGGCTGACACTTTGGTTTGATAGTTTGGTTTCAACTAGAAAATACGGTGATAAAACTTACTGGAAGTGTGAAATAAGAGAGTGAAAGGCAGATTGCACACTAGACTAGAAAATGATAACATAGTTTGCAAATCCTCCAGTGAGCACAGAGATCCCTCCCTCCCATCAAAACCAAATTTTACCAAGCTATGGCAGCTACCAACGATGGCTAGTCGCTCACAACATCTCTGAGAGTGTGAACTATCGGTTCTTAGCTAATTCGGGTACAACAGCTTGTTCTCTGATGCTGTCTTTACCAAATTTATCAGCAATGTTGGAAATCGGAGGTAAAGGAAGAATCAATTTCCTCCTCCTATTCACCCACCCCCACCCAAAAGAAATGGTTACGTGATTCCTGAGGAGCGTAAGGTTCCTGAAAATGGTAAAAATTTTTTGTGATTTGATAGTTGAGAATATAATGTGGACAGAATTTTTGTATTTGGCACAGAATCTGGCTTATATGATTGAGTGAAATACAAAGACCGGGCATGTGACAGAACATTTAAACACAGTCCGGATATACAGCATGTGTTTCATCACGTCTTTTTTAATGTCTTTCTTTTATTTCACTTTTCATTCATTTTATCTTTTGAGGCAAAATTACCTTGCAAACAATTAGCTATGTGGCAAAAATGCTTGCAGCAAAGATGCTTAGGGTGAAAGTACAGGACGCACCTGGGAAACAGGCCCCAAGGAACAAGGCCCTCTAGTCAGCTTTTACTCAAATCCCACAAGCGATGGAAACCAGCTCTTAAGTAGCCGCACAAATGACACTTGCTCCGAGACGCCTTCATAATTTGTTCATACTAATGAAGGACACGAACTCCTATCATTAAGCTGACAATCTTTACCGTGTGTCAACATCTACCCTAACCTGTCCCAAACGTGGAAAGAAGGTTGAATTAGGACAGTACGGTGATGACAGACAGCAGTCAAGGAAGATCCAGGTGTCCAAAAGTGATGCAAGAGTTTTGTTTTTCTTACAACCAGATTTGTTAAGAAGGACTTAACCCCTATTTTTTATATAACAGTAAGGAGAAACATGGTGTAATCAAACACTATAAAGAGACATTATGTGAATTAAGAATTTAAAGAATAAAATTCATTAAAATAAAGCTCTCATAAATGCCAGAAAAACATATAAGCTCGGAAATGTTTTTTTGTGGTAAATGACTTATTCATGCGATTCATTCACATGATTCCACAAAATATGCTGCAGCCACCTGGCCCGGCTTGGCCCCGCTGAAGTTCATTATTCAAAAGACGTGAACAAGCAGCTTAAATAAATATCAACAAGAAGTAAGGGAAATAAGCACTATGATTAAATAATAACAAATAGAAATGAGATGCTATTTTTTTTAAGCTATCAGATTGGCAATGACTAGAAAGTCAATATTTCACAGTGCACAGAAGATGTGGGCCCACAGATGGTCTCATCTGCTCTCGGTGGGAGTGAAAATGGGTAGAATCTCTTTGGAGAGCATTTTGGTAAAATCCAACAAAATGAAATGAATACTTTGACCTACCAATTTCACTTTGGGAAGTTATCTTAGAGATATATTCTCACATCTACACGAAGGCCTACACGAGAATTTTCCTTATAGAATTGTACGAAATAAAGTGGACAAAATCAATAGGGAATTGATTAATTAAATTAATGTACATCTAGAAAATAGAGCTATTTTTAAAAATAAGACAGATAAATCTGTGCAAATATGGAAACTTATTCAAGATATGTTGGTAATTTTTCAAAAGATGGACAACAATGCAAAGGCCGTATTCCCTTCAGTGTCATAAAACAAAGGAAAGGAAAAAATATACATACAGGTGATTATTTGTTGTTGGTAACATCATCGAGTGGATTCCAACTCCTAGTCGCCTCTGTGTCCAGCAGAGTGGGACCCTGCTTGGTTTTTTCACACCATCCTCTCACCCTCCAGTGCCGTGTCAGACAATGCTCTGCTGCTATTCATAGGGGTCTCGTGGCCAGTTTTTTTGGAAGTGAGTGGCCAGGTGCTTCTTCCTAGCCTGTCTGGAAGCTCCACTGAAACCTGTCCACCATGGATGATCCTGCTGGTATCTGAAATCCCAGGGGCATTGCTTTCAGCACCACAGTAACACACAGCCACCATAGTATGACAACCGATATATGAGTGGTGTGGCTACCTGACCAGGAAACAAACCAGGCCGTGGTGGTGACAGCACCGGATCTTAACCACTAGGCCACCAGGGCTGGCTATAGGTGTTTATAGACCTAGAAAATTCTGAAAGATGCATAAGGAACTGTTAATGTTGATTTCTTCCAAGCTGATGATTATAGATCCAACAGAAAGATTTCCATTTCACTATAGTTCTACTTGACTCTGTGGGGAAAAAAAAAGGTGTTCAATATACATGTGTTTCTTTGCATTGTAAAACTAATTAATTAAGATTTCCCATTTACTGATGAAGCATGCCAGCATATAGCTAAAAAGAATAGTATAGTTAGGCGGCAAATTTCAAAAACTGTATATCTTGACTCAGTATTATTAATTTTAATAAGTAGCCAAAGAAAATTATTTGGAGTATCTGTTATAGAAAGCTATACATATATCCACTGAAGATTTGTTTTTAATAGCAGAATAATTTTACAAATAAAACAAGACAATTACTTTTGGCCATGATAAAGTAACTGGGACCAGAATAACCCCCCTGGCATAAGCAGCAACAAAACCATACAAAATAGAGGAAGCAACCGTTTTCAGCTATCAGACAACAGAAAGCATAGGGCTGTGTTCCAAGAGAGAAGAGAGATGCACAGGTTTCTTCTGATGACCCCAGTTTTCTGCCTAGAGGCCCTTTGTGGACCAAAGGCAGAGATGTGGAGCCCAAGTGAAGCAGGGTTAGGGGCTGCTGGTGGCAGGAATTTGTGGGCAGAACACAAGAGAGCAGGAAGCTATGCAGTGAAAGAACTCCACACAATGCCTAGGGTCCTCACAAGTCTGTGGGCAAATCTGAAGCTGTACCTGTGTAGAGTAGGGCTCCCTGGAGCCTGGGAAAGAGCAGTTCCGGGAAGCTAGCAGCTGCAGGAGGTGCTGGCTTTACAGCATGCTGCAGACAGAGACTCCAGCCAACCAGAGACAAGATGCGAAATATCCCGGCATTCAATCGCGGCCTGAGAAAGACCACGTCTTGGGAGAGGCCACTCTAGTTCTGTCCCAACACATTTTAAAACAAACCTTGAAAAGATTAAGGTGCCAGGAAATATCAAAGACATTATTCATCCAAGGTGCTACTGTAGAGCTGTTAACATGATGTTGAAGAAGAATGTTTAATAATTTAAAAAGACATCGTCTTACTCAGTTTGGGCTGCAATAAAGAAGTACCATAGACTGGGTGGCTTAAAGAAGAAACGCTTTTTTCTCAAGGTCCTTGAGGCTGGAAGTCTGAGACGAGGGCGTCAGCATGGCGGGTTTCTCCGTGAGGGCCCTTTTCCTGGTTTCATCCTCTTATTGCCTTTCTTCGGTGCATGCACACAGAGAGACCTATCTTGAGTCTCTTCCTCTTCTCATAAGGGAATTAATCCCATCATGAGGACCCCACCCTCATTGCCTCATTTAGACCTAATCAGCTCCCAAACACCCCATCTCCAAATGCCATCACATTGGAAATTAGGTCTTCAACATAAGAATTTTGAGAGAATATATTCAGTCCATAGCAGATAGTCACCATATTATATTAAATAAAATGTGTGTGTGTGTGAGAGAGAGAGAGAGAGAGAGAGATAGAGAGAAGGAGAGAGCTGGAAATATACAACCTGAAATGCTAATAATATTTATGTCTGTATTTTCTATAAGGTCATGTATAACAATTTTCCAAAAAGCACCTGTTTTTGGCTCTAGGGTCTTCACAAATGTTATTTCTTCTCCTTGCAATACTATGTCCTCATTAGTCATTAGAAAACACAACACACATTAAAACCACAGTGAGAGACCACCTCACAACCATTACAATAGCTGATTTAAGTCAGTCAACAAATAATTGTGAGGAGGTTGATTCATTGAAACTCTCATGCATTGCTGGTGGAAGCATAAAATGGAACCACTGTGGAAAATGATTTGGTTACTTAAAAAGTTGGACATACATCTACCCTATAACCCAACAATTTCATTCCCAAAAGAAAGAAAACAAATGGCCACAATAAGAGTTATAGAAAAATGTTTGTATAAGATTTTTCCATAATAACCCAGACCTGGAAAAAATGCAATATCTGTCACCATCTAGACACCACATCAACGTCGAGGGAGAGGTACGGACTCCGGGCCTTGGAAGGCTGGGGGAGGGGGAGGTGTAGGTAAGAGTAGGACTTGTTATTACCTGACTTTTTTGCACTATTAAAATTGTTCACCATGCGCACATATTTAATTTGAAAATATTCAACTGCATATAAATTGCCCACAGCATGATGAAACACGCCAGGGTTCAAGTAAGGAAAATCACACGGTTTTACACTATGTTTGGAAGCCAATTTTGGATTCTCTTTGAATCTGCAAATTCACATCTAGAAATGTATCTGAAAGATAACAAGATTGTCCTTTAGAGAGCTATTTATAATAGCAAAAAATTAAAGGGGATTTAAATATCCTCAAAATAGTGGTTTGGTTGTGTCAGTTATAGCATATCCATACGTTCGTTACCAGGCACCACTCAGACAACGCTGTAGAAGAACGTTCGACAACACGAAACAGCATTCACCACACAGTGTTAAATAAAGACGTGCGTACGTGTGTGAGGTAGGGAAGGCAATGCTGTGAAATGCTAACAATGAATATGTCTTTATTTTCTATAAGAACTGTCTGAATTTTCCAAAAGGCTTGTCTTTTCTGCCTTAGAGAGTTCTTGGAAAGCTGTGTCCTGGTGATGACTCACAGGACTGGCTCCTCCTCCACCTTCAAATCCCCAGTATCTGCATCCGGGTCTTTTCTGCAATGGTCCCCAGACCTATGCTGCCCCCAGCAACTTCTTCACAGCTCTGTGTTCTTCTCTCACAACTGCTTCTCTCTATTTCCAGTTTTGCAATGATTTATTCAGTGTCTGATCCCCTCCCTGCTCTCTTTAGGCTGAGGGTGGGGACCGTATCTATTTTGATCATCACCTGTGTACCCAGTATGTAGCTTCATGCCTGGCACACGACAAGCATACAACACAGACTTGTCAGGTGAGTGAAGGAAGAGACAAGAGAACAAAGCTGCATACAGTGGAGCTGGGGTGGGGTCGTCACAAATTTACCCTCACTGAAACCTGCGTATGTCAAAAAGAGAGAAGAAACTTCTTTATCTGTAGCAAACCTGTCTTTCTCACAAGTTCTTCCCATTTTGGATAGAGGAAGAAGAATCTAATCAAATTTGCCATATTCAGGATGATCTGACGATTTGACCAGCTTCTCTGTGTCCCAGCAACCCTAGACCAGTGCCTGGCACATCTTTGATGTTCAGTAAATGTTCACGAAGAACTGAAATTAGCCTGTTTTGAGCAAATTGCTCAGTTTTTCAAATTTCCTCCTCTTCTCCTTGTTGAATTCCCAGATGATGGTGGGATGCTTCTGTGACTTGCGATGTTTAGCAATGGGGGGACAGTGGTCCTTGCGTTGTCTCCTGTCCCCTTGATTTCTAAAGGGATGTCATTTGTCCCCTCAGACGGTGGGTGTTCTGCTGAAACGTACGGCTGGTCAACTCCTGGTTGTCCTCTAGCAGGTCTGGGTCCAGGTCTTCACATGATGAATTGGCCCCACCCTGACCCTTGCTAGGCTACTGATTCCTTGAGGATGGGCAGCGCCGTGCATGGAGCCCTCGGCTGGAGACTGCTGTGTAGCTCCAGGCTGTAGGCTTATTTCACCTCAGGGCAGTCTCCTCTGGCGAACCCAACTTTTCAACATTGCCCAGGAGTATATAGCAACTTCTGGTCCCTTCCTCTCTTGGGAGTGCTAGTCCAGTCTCTGTCTCTGACTAAGCATGATGAAGCCCCCACAAAGTCAGTGCATGGTACCTTGCAGCATAGTCTTCTCATTGAGTCCTGTCGTGGGCCCACTCAGTGTTCATTTTCTCAGTCCCTGAATGTATAATAGGATTGACATAGTTAGTATTTGGTAAAACCCCACATCAGGTCCTCGTCTTGAAGGATAAGGACTATCAGTGAGGATGGTCTGAAAGTGCATCCCTGGTCAACAATATCACCTCCTGGGGCAGGGGTGGGACAAGTCAGTGACACCCTGAGGATCCATTGCACCCATTTAATTTACCAGCTTGGCTCCCAAAACTCCCACATCGGTCCTGAAGGATGCCAGTAGACTATCACAAACTCAACCACGTATTAGCCACAGTTGCAGCTGTAACCTCATATGTGGGAACTTGCTGTGCAGATCAAGATGACTTGTGGAATGTGGCCCTCAGGGCCTCAGCCAACACATACAGTGCTTGATCTACAGAAGAGATTTCCACACAATATCAGGCTGGAAGAGGGGGCCAACATCAGGAGAGGAGGTGCGATAGTGGGACTGCAACCACGAGACCCAGTGCTCATACTATATAACTCCCACCAGAAGCTACCAGCCAAATGGAGGGTTGGAATGGTCTGCTTAAGGTATGGTTGGAGAGCCAGCTCGAAGGCGGTACCTTCTGAGAAGGGAGCACCATCTTGCAGGAGGCGCTGTGTGCATTTAACCAAAGACTTTTCCATGGTGCCGTGTCTCCTGTAGGAAGACTATCTGGGCCTGGGAAGCAAAGATTGGAAGTGGATGGTCTCAATTGTCATCCTTCTGAACAGCCATCTGAGGGGGTTGTGGTTTCTATCCCCCCACTCCCAGGCTCAGCAAAGTTAGGGTCCTGATCCCTATTGGAGGCTCCCTTGGTCTGGGAAAGAGCAGGGATTCCATTGGACTACAGGCTATGTTTGCTGCTGGGACAACTTGGTCTCCTCGTGTCCAAAGACCTGCAGGTGAGAGAAGAACTCACCATCTTGGCAGAGGGGCTCCACCTGACCACTGTGGCGAGGTAGGGCTGCTATTAGACTGAGGAGGCAGGGAGAATGTGTGTGGCACCCAACCAGCAAGTGATGCTCTCTTGCCCAGTTTTTGACAATCAGTGGTGACGTGAAACCACCCTTTCTGAAGAAAAGAATATTGACCAGGGGTTCAGAGCCTTCAGGTGTGAGGATGTGAGTTCTGCCCCTAAGGCAGCCACTGAGACCAGTGGAGGTGGTAGCTGATGAGAGGAGAATCTAGAATGGATAGTGGGCAAGGGAGATACAAGTATCAGTTGTAGCCTTGTGGTGGCAAGGCCTGCAATTCTTCCAACTTTCTTCTCCTAAGTTTCTCCAGAGGAGAGAGGCTTGTCAGCATTTTGGAATGGCTATTTAACAAACATGTGGGAAGAAGTGGACCCCAGGGGCACAGCGGTGGACAGCAGTGGTTACAGAGCTGCACCATCTAGACCCCTTTTCAAGGAAGGACTTGTTGCTGCTGCAACTGGGAATGTGGGTGATGGACAGCCTTCAGCTGTCAGCTCAGAGCTGCCTCACCTAGGCGTCCGCCTCTCCTAGGACAACTGACATCCACTGACTGATCTTGATGGGGAATAACAGCTTGTATACCTCAGCTCAGTGTGGGAAGACTGATGTGCCATACACATTCCAGTTTCCCGTGAAGGCAGCTGAGGCTTTGCTGGGGTGCCTTGGAGTTCAACCTCTCACTCTGCCATACTCCTGCTTCTCCTCCTTTCTTCACAATTGCTCACCCCTAATACACAATATGCATCTCAAACTCCATCTCAGCATCTGCTTCCAGAGAGCCCCAAGTATAAATCCTAGCCAGCAAGCAGAGCAAATGGCCTTCTGCTTTCACCTGCCTGAGTCCTAGCTCCCAAGGTCACCACCTCAGGGAGGTCAGGACAGCCAAGTCTCACCACCCACTCTCCTTACTGTTGACTCCTTTTTTCCTTCAACTCCTGGGAAGCTAGAAGAGATGGCTTTCCTCCTTCTACCTGTCCCATGGACACTTCCTCTACGTCTCAACTTCCGCCTTCCTGAGGAGGAAGCAGCCACTTTCTGCCTTCACTGGTGCTATCATGTTGGAAATCACATCAGGAAATACTATTTATAAGGAAGAGGAATTTGCTAAATATTTTGAAGTGTAACACTTGTTAATAAAATATGAGGGCAAGGAAGAATACCCCTCCTGTGAGACAATTCCTCACGGTCTCACGTTTCTCCGTATTGTATGAGCAGAGTCACTGATGGCTCAGTTCTGGACTCTGTTGAAAGATGTTTGTGTAGCAAATATCCTTGGAAGATAGAGGTAGTACCTCCTTCCAGAGCAAAAGGTGGGTTTTCTAGCAGCCTTGGAAGACAGAGACAATGTCTCTCTCTGGAGCAAAGTGAAGACTGGCTTACTGTCCAATGTAATAGATTTAGGTTCCTCTCCTTTAAGGGCACCTGCTGCCAGTGCCCATCTGTGTTGCCCCTGGGGGACACAGGGGCAAAGCAAACTAATGCAAATAGGTGAATGATCAAGCTGCTTGCTCTGCTATTAGTAATAAAGTCTTCTGCCTCTGACTCAGGAGTCTTGTGCCTTTTGCCCAACATCCATGAAACTGTGCCATTCTAACCTGATGGCTTGTAAATAGGGTGGAATCTCAGGCACTGCTTCTTAGCAGCTCTGATGGAGCCCATAGGCCAGCATTTTTGGATATAGACACTGAGCCACCCGTTTCATCATGTGTGGACACACTCTATTCTTCCCAACTTCCTTCGATCTTGAGCATCACTTAATTATGACTCAACTTGATTGTGGCTGGTTATTTTATGGCATCTGATGCTGAATGTTGGTCTCTCGGCTCAGTGAGTCTCCCTATTTATCAGAGCAAGCCCCCATTCCAGGAAGCACCTCACTTGCACATGACTCTGCCAGCAGCTCCACCTGAGGGCTTCAGCCAAATAACAGCAAGTCAGTGGATGATCACACTGAGGCAGGAAACAAGGCAGCTCTTTGATCAAAGAATAAATCAAATGAGTGTTCAGGACTCTGCCAGGGTTGGTCGAAAGGAGAATATCTCAAAGGGATCTGGAGACTAGAAATATTAGTCTGAATCTCACAAATAGAACATGCTCAATAAGAATGTAGTGAATTAATGAATGAACTAAAGCCAATTATTGGTCTTTAGGCATAGCACAAGAATAGCCACTCAGCAATTTTATGGAGAAAAACAAAGGCAACCTAAAGGAAAGTTAAGCTTTGGTCTATAAGATAGAGTGTGAGTTGGCACATGATCAAACAGCTAGGATAGATGTAAGGGAAGAAGATACAACCAGCCTGCGGTCTCCAATTGAAAAGTTATGAGGACACGAGGACACGAGAGCTGCGCTGGCTTCTCTGTCTCTTTGATAGTGTTGAAAATTGTATCTTCTTTTTACATTAATGTTAACTCTCCATAGCTAGTAATTTGACTTTAAAATAACAGTCTTTAAAGAATTAAAGGCGATTATAAACTAAGGCATTATATGGATGCGTATGTGAATATTTTTGCAATGAGAAGGTTTATTAAGTTGTGGTATTAGATTGGCAAGTGAAAAAAGACTGTGGCTAGAAATCACTAAAACAGTGGAAGATGGATAGGAAGGATTATTGTCTTTTACTTAAGAATGAGTTATTATAATACATCAACTTCCTAACATAGAATTTATTAAATTAGTGAAACAATTGTGACTTAATTACCTTATTGGTGACTGAACAGTCTTCTCCTGTAAACCTATCCTGATTAAATTTTGTCTGTTTCCCTATTTGCAAATAGGTAGAGGATAAGCTATTCCAATGCCTGGGTCACAATGTGTGACATTTTAGAGAATAAAGTCCTTACAATGGCCCCTATTCAATCTAGAATGGCGAGAAGATGCAATAGATGCATTGTAGGGGGGAAAAACAGATGTTAGAACATATACCTTATTTTGTGCTTAAGTTATGTGTTAAATTTAGATTATAAAAACTCCATGTGCAGTACAAATTCCAATGGCATGAAAGCTTTGATAGGGTCATGGACAAAGTCTTTATCTCAAGGCTTGATTATATTGGATAAAATCATGGAAGGGAAGATGAACTGAATTCACTATCTTCGCGCGTGTGTGTGTGTGTGTGTGTGTGTGTGTGTGTATGAGTGCTGGTGTATGGTTGAGACGTCCCCAGAGTTGTGGAACCAGATCAAAGGACTTTTTTAGATGCCCACTTTTTAAAGCATTCTTCTATGGAGGCCAAAGATATGAAGGGCAACATCTTCAAAAAAACCCCTGAACACATAATATCAAACAGCAGAAAATTAAATTAATCCAACAGGCAAGACACTAGTGCCCCCCAACACAAAAAAAGGGTCAAAAAAGTTCAAAAAACCCTAATCTCTTACTAAACTTACAGATGTAACTTATAATAGGTAAAAACTACTTGAAAAATTACAGAAGATATCATGCTGACGTTCAGAGGCGCCCGACTGCTTTATTTAATCAACATATCTAATGAAACTGAAGAACTCGTGGAATACAGAAGTAATAGATATGCTGGTGGTCAGCCAAGTAAGGAGACCTTCTCATGTGCCCTTGGGCATGAAGCCCAGCTCCATCTGGCACAGAGCAATCAGCCTGGTTTCCTGCGCCCCCTCTGTTTGCCGATGGATAAGTTAGACAGGGAGGAAGCGTGCTCACGGCCAGAACAAAAATTAGGATGACAGTGTTTCTTTTGCGTCTCTGCTGGACTTTTGTTAGTGACATCTCTCTCTCTCTGTCTCTCTCTCTTGCTCTCAATATGTACACTTGCATATGTGCATACATATATGTCTATGCACACATATATTTATATGTATTCTATACAGCTATCGTGTATCTGTGCTTTGCAATTCCAAAATATCTTCACATATATTACTTATTTTATGTTTTTGTAGACATCTGATTTGGTGTATAAGACAGATATCAGTTTATTTGTTATTTATAAATCACCAACTAACAAAAGCAAAAACACCAGGAACATGTTACATGGCATAAAAAACTTAGCAGTAAGACTGAAAAGGATAACACAGAATGCAAGGAAAATTAAAAATGGTATCAGAAAACAAGACTGAGGATGCTAAAAGGCTTGAGAACAAAACTTAATAGCCAAAAATTTTATGGTTTTTAAATTCTCACTGCCTAATTGAGAGGAGACCACAGGAAATTTTGGTTTGGTTTAGTTTTCCAGACAGAAAACTGAGACTCAGCACGGTTCAGAGATCTTTTAGGTCCCACCACCAGCAGGCGTCTGACTCCCAGTTCAGACCTGGGTCTCCAGGTTGCAACGTTTGTGCTCTTTTCCACCAGCACCTGTAGAAACCCAGGCTTCCTCAATGCTAAACAACTAGTTACTAGCTCAGGTGACTCTACACCGCCAAAAAGAGCAGTCAGCCGAGGCTTGATAACTGCAGCACAGTCCTTGCCATAATTTAGAATGTCTTCTAGCTCCAAGACAAGCTTTATACAATTGAATGGGCCAGAGTAATGAGTATTGATTGTGACAACAGCCAAAACAGTGATTGGGTTGGGAGAGCCACATTCCAATTCATGGTTGACAGACAGACAGTAGGTCTACATTGAGGAAAATTTAAATGTGGTTTTAATGGCAAGAAATGCTTATCCTCGTTGGGTGTTGCTGATGCCCAAGCAGCTGCAGAGGTTCTCACTAGCAGGAAGGCAGCAAACCGCAGCCCCTGTCCAATAGATAAATGATTGTCTACCTCAAGCATTGCTGCATGTGGCTTTACGTGAGATAAATGTGCTGCCCCCCCGCACACACACATAGAGAACAGCCCCTTTGGGTCTTGTACGTTCATTGGGTAGAAACCGGGAGAAGTGACCGGAATCTGTGGTGTGCAATACACCAGGATGCTTGTTTGGATGTGCCTGACACGCTTTGGTTTGGAAAACCAAAGCACAGAAAACTTGATGGCTCACTCAAAGACTGCACACTGTCAGACTGGGATGAATCCACAGCACAAAGCAGCTTCCAGCTCGTCCTCCTCTGCTGCCAGCGCTCCACAAACCACACGCTCTCTCCGCAGCTGACGACGGGGTTCCATCAGGAATGATTTATCGCTGACAACTCTCACGTCCTCCTGCTGTCAGAGTACTTTCCTAAGCTTAGAGCAGGCAACCAACCCTCCTATTAGCAGCCCTAACTCAACTATCTTTCTATGTCTCTCCATATCTTTCAATTAACTCCAACCGAATTCCTCCCGGAGGATCTCACTTACACTGCTGTGCAGCAGAGCCATTCTTTCTCTGAAAATACATTTTTATTCCCAGCTCACTAGAAGTCGATTCTTATTTGGTTTGTTATTTTGTTCAACACAAATTAGAAGGAGTCCTTGCATGCATGAAACCAATTTCTACTGGACACGGGAACTGTTGTCTTCAAGAGGCAGCTACCATTAAGAGTTTCAGCAGCCATCACCATTCTCTCTGGAAAGGAGAGCAGTTTTGTTTTAAAAATCTCTCTTTTCATCTTTTAAGATTTATATTATTTTTTATCATATACAGAAATACTTTGATTCTTAGTCATTGTGTGTTTTTCTCCTTACGGCATTTATACCATTGAAAATTAAATTCTATTACTCTTTTACCTTACAAATAACCGTAATTTATTTTTGTAATATGTAGCAAAATCCTTAACAATGTTTAATATATTAAGAATTTATTTCAGTATGCTGATATACTTTTAAATAATAATTGTTCCTATGATAATTTGGTGTTAATTTCGTAAAGAAAATAAGAAACTTTATTGTTACAATATTGACACACATTTACCCCATAATTCTTTCTCTGAGTGACATCATGGTGCATTAGGGCAGGATACAGGAAGAAGGGAGTAAAATGAGGTCACAACTCTGAATATAAAATTAGAGAAAACAATCCAGAGGGAAAGAATCCAAAAATTAACCTTGGTTGTGTCAAATAGCGTGAATAGTAAGTGACTTGTTTTCTTTATTCACTTCCAATTTTTCAGTGAGAGGATATTTTACCATGAGAGAAAAGTCTTGTTAGAAATTTTGCTTCGTCACTAATGACAGCAAGTTAGTAGATGCAGGACAGCATAAAACTGACAATACATTTTAGGGAAACCCCTTCAATAACGTAGCTATAATTTTTCATGCTATTTTGTATTACGGGTTATACGCCGGAACATTTATACTCCTTGGTCTCCAACACGCCTGAAATTCAGTCACTTCTGCTTGGGATCCACTCTCCTCACTCGCAAGTCGCCACCCACCCTAGCTGCCCACCGGAAGGGAAAGGGGACCACACAGCCTCGCCAATAGAAACATCTTCACTGTCCTGAACTCCAATCTCTCTCCCTGTTTCCATTTTGTGTCCACATGGCCATAGAAAACAGGTCCAAACCACTGCCACCTAAGAGCAGGTCACATCTCTGAAGATAATCTCAAGTTCTCCAATTCCTTCTCTCTGAATATGGAATGATTCCCCCTCACTTTAGTCTCTAATCTGAACATGCATCTACAGAGGCTTATGAGGCATGACATTCCCTTTTCTACTTCCATGTAGGTGGGCAAAGGTGCAGCTTAGTCTCTGCCAACCAGATGTGGCTGCCTGGGATCTGAGATGGGAGCAGATGATGGGAGAAGCAAGATGGTAGCTCAATCCATCTCACTCAGTGTTTCTGTCTCTCTCTCTAAATCTCTCCATCTCTTTCCATCCCTTTCTCAATATCTCTCTGTCTGTCTGTCTCTCTCTCCTCTCTATCTCTGCAGAGGCAGTATCAAGTTTCCAGGAAAGAGAAACACTATTACAACTGCTCTCCTGACTAGCACTGGAAAGCACAGTTTTAGGAATTGTTTCGGGAAGTTATAGTCCCAAGTCTGGGGGTAAAGCTGTTCCAGTGATTCCATAAACTCCACAACACACTCTCACTAAATTGATTTATTTTACTGAAATCAGCTTCTATTGTTTATGAATAAGAACTCTAGGGGCCGGCCCTGTGGCAGAGTGGTTAAGTCCACGCACTCTGCTGCGGCGACCCAGGGTTTCGCTGGTTTGGATCCTGGGCACGGACACAGCACAGCTCATCAGGCCATGCTGAGGCGGCATCCCACATGCCACAACTAGAAGGACCCACGACTAAAATATACAACTATGTACCGGGGGAATTTGGAGAGATAAAGGAAAAATAAAATTTAAAAAATCTAAAAAGAAAAGAACTCTAACTAGCAATTCTTTCTCTAAGGAAAAGCTTTCCAAATTTTCTGTATTCATGGCACTCTAATTGCCTCAGTATTTTTTTCACAACAAGCGTAGGCCAAAAGAAGTATCTATCGGGATAGATCTATTAAATATTTATTTATACTTACTACTTATTAAGCAGTTAGGTTCAAACACCTCATGTATTTTCATCCTAACAACTTAGTAGTCATTTGAAAAAATAACATACATATGTTGAAAAAATTTTATTTCACTCTTAAATAATCACAATTACTAAGGGATGTATATCTCTTGGTCACTCACAATCTGTCTAATCTTGGAACAGATTGAATACAAGCCCTTCTTTTCCTGTTTACATTGATGTTCATGTAGAACTTGCTTTTTATCACAGTAATAGCCAAAAATCCAACTTTACCAAGATATGTTGTCATCAAATGGAGTGTAACCTGATCTAATGTTGAAACTGAATTACTTCAAGCTGGTAGGACCTGAGATGGCCAACAGATGTGAAACATGGCTGTATTTCCCACAAATGCACAAATACTCTGTGTTCGCCCGGGTTCGCTATGGCTGCCCAGGGCGCCTAAACACACAGTTTGAGAACCACAGCTCTAGGGTAATTTTATATTTCATCAAAATGCATGATACAAGATAATATACACAGTATCGTAAGATTCATTCATGTGTTCAACAAGCATTTATTGAGCGCTGTTCTCTGCCTGATGCTGTACTAACAGCTCAAGATGTGAAGATCTGTAGTTGCCGCAGTCAAGGACCTTGGAGGCCATTGAGAAAAAAACAACTGCAGATTCTATAATACGGATAGATTTTTTTTTTTATGAAAGTGTGTGAAAATGTGTTGGGAACACAGGAGAAAGAGAACCAAACTCTATGTAAGAATCAGATAAAGATTTATCAGAAAGTCAACACAAGGGGCTGGCCCAGTGGTGCAATGGTTAAGTGCATACATTCTGCTTCGGTGACCCAGGGTTCACCGGTTCGGATCCTGGGTGTGTACATGGCACTGCTTGTCAAGCCATGCTGTGGCAGGCGTCCCACATATAAAGTAGAGGAGGATGGGCACGGATGTTAGCTCAGAACCAGTCTTCTTCAGCAAAAAGAGGAGGATTGGCAGCAGATGTTAGCTCAGGGCTAATCTTCCTCAAAAAAAAAAAAAGTCAACACATTCTGAAACACGAAGGATGGTCAGAACATGTGTTAGTTGGAAAGCTGGAATGAGGGCATTCCAGCTGGGGAAAAGATGCTCAAAAGCCAGAGGTCATAGGAAACTGGTCTGACATGTTCTGGGATCACAGCTTGAGTTGGAAGAGGGAGAGGCACCAGCTGAGGCTGAATGCCAAACAGGGGCCCCAGCAGGACTGGTCCTACGACTGGTTTCAGCTGATAGTCTGCGGATGATGGTGCGATGAGAAACTGCGAGCAGGACAACCCTATCTGGTTCTCATGATTGAATGATGACTAGAGATATTTTGGCATTTGGGAGTTAGATTGGGGAAGAAAGGGGATGGGGACGTGACACCAAAACCAAGAGACTGTGAAAGAGGCATAATGCGGATAAATCCCACAAAAAGAGACACACATGTGGCTTACTTTTTATAATGGGGGAGGAGAGACAGATACTAAACAAATAAGAGAGGGAAAATAGATCAAGTGGTGATAAGTGCTAGGAAGAAGAGTAAAGGAGATAAATGAGATAGAGATTCCTGATGGGAGTCCAGAAGGGGTGCGAGACGGGTTGCCGTTTTAATAGGATGGTCAGTGGGGCCCCACCAACACTATGACATTGGATTGAAGACCTGAGGGAGGTGAGTGAACAGAAGATGTGTGGATCTTGGGAAAAGCATCGCAGTGGTTCTCAACTGAGAATGATTTGCCCCTCGGGGACTTCTGGCTGTGTCTGCAGGCATTTCTGGTTGTCATAATTAGGAGGGTGGTGGTTGCTGATGACTAGTGGGTAGACCCCAGGGATGCTGCTAAACATCCTACAATGCACAGGACCCTCCTCCCAACAAAGAATCATACGGCCCAAATTGTCAATAATGCTGAGGTTGAGAAATCCTAGATAGAGGGAGATACTAGTGATGGCAAGTCCTAAGGGATCCCAAAAGTTGAGAGAGGATGAGTGTATGAATTGTAAATGTGATGATGGAGATAAAAAGCAAAAGCTGTATTTGCAAAAACATTTAAGGAGCAAAATCCACAGAATTCAGAGTTCATTAGACATGAGCTAAACAGAGAAGGCTGAGTTTCGGATATCACTCAGGTTTCCGAGAAGAGCCACTGAGTGTGTTCATCACAACAGGGAGCACACAGCGGGATGGCCTGGTGTGGAGGTATTAATGAACTTGATCGTCCTGCAATTCCTTGTACCTGGTAGGAGTTCGATATCTGTTGAACGACTGCAAATTGATTTTGAAGGTGTTCGAAAGTCCCAGGTGGAGAAATTGAGTGGCGGATCCATCACATAACAACATTTTCTTTTCTCCGTATCAGTGATTAAATGAGACTTTCTTCTTCACATTTGTTCACTTGTTTATCATCTCTCTTCCTTCTGGAATGTAAACTCCATAGATGCAGGAGTGTCTACGTTCTTGGTTACCATGTCCCCAAATACTAGAACTGCCCTTGTCACAAAGTGGGTGTTCAACATGTAATTGTAGAATGAATGAATGAATGAATGGATGTGTGCATATATACATACCTACATGCATGCATAAAAAACATGCGTAAGCAAATATCTTCTCCCAATTGTTAGGTTGTCTTTTCGTTTTGTTGATGGTTTCCTTTGCTGTGCAGAAGATTTTTAGTTTGATGTAGTCCCCTGTGTTCATTTTTTCTTTTGTTTCCCTTGCCCGGTCAGACATGGGACTTGAAAATATGCCGCTAAGACTGATGTCAAAGAGCATAGTGCCTATGTTTTCTTCTAGAAGTCTCATGGTTTCGGATCTTACATTCAAATATTTAAACCATTTTGAGCTGATTTTTGTGCTTGGTGTAAGGGAATGGTCTACTTTCATTCTTTGGCATGTGGCTGTCCAGTTTTCCCAACACCGTTTATTGAAGAGACTCTCCTTTCTCCATCGTAAGTTCTTGGCTCCCTTGTCGAATATTAGCTGTCCATAAACGTGTGGGTTTACTTCTGGGATCTCAGTTCTGTTCCATTGATCTGTGTGTCTGTTTTTGTGCCAGTACCATGCTGTTTTGGCAACTATGGCTTTGTAGTATAATTTGAAATCAGGGAGTGTGATACCTCCAGCTTTGTTCTTTTTTCTCAGGAATCCTTTGGCTATTTGGGGTCTTTTGTTGTTCCATATAAATTTTAGGATTCTTTGTTCTATTTCTGTAAAAAGTGTTGTTGGACTTTGATAGGGATTGCATTGAATCTATAGATTGCTTTAGGAAGTATGGACATTTTACCGACGTTAATTCTTCCAATCTAAGAGCACGGAATATCTTTCCATTTCTTTGTGTCTTCTTCGATTTCTTTCAACAATGTTTTATAGTTTTCAGTGTACAGATCTTTCACCTAAACCGTGTATCAGATAAGGGGTTAATATCCCAAATACACAAAGAACTTATACATCTCAACAACAAAAAAACCAACAATCCAATTAGAAAATGGGCAAAATATCTGAACAGAGATTTCTCCAAAGAAGATATACAGATGGACAACAGGCATATGAAAAGATGCTCAACATCATTAGCTATCAGGGAAATGCAAATCAAAACTACAATGGGGTGTCACCTCACTCCGGTCAGAATGGCTATAATTAACAAGACAGGAAACAACAAATGTTGGAGAGGATGTGGAGAGAAGTGAACCCTTGTTCACTGCTGGTGGGAGTGCAAACTGGTGCAGCCACTATGGAAAGCAGTATGGAGTATCCTCAGAAAATTAAGGATAGATCTACCATATGATCCAGCTATTCCACTGCTGGGTATTTATCCACAGACCTTGAAAACACAAAGGCATAAAGATACTTGCACCCCTATGTTCATTGCAGCATTATTCACAATAGCCAAGATATGGAAACAACCTAGGTGTCCATCAAGGGACAAATGGATAACGAAGATGTGGTATTTATACACAATGGACTACTACTCAGCCATAAGAAATGATGAAATCCAGCCATTTGTGACAGCATGGATGGAGTTTGAGGGTGTAATGCTGAGTGAAATAAGTCAGAGGGAGAAAGTTAGATACCGTATGATCTCAATCATAAGTAGAAGATAAAAACAGTGACAAAAAAAACACATAGCATTGGAGACTGGATTGGTGGTTACCATAGGGGAAGGGGGAGGGGGGAGGGCAAAAGTGGTGATTAGGCTCACATGTGAGGCAATGGACTATAATTAGTTTTCAGGTGGTGAACATGATGTAATGTACACAGAATTCAAAATATCATGTACATCCGAAAATACTAAAAAGAAACCTAAAATTAAAAAAAACATGCATATGAAACTCAGCAAAGTCCTAGGCTGGAAACAGAAATGGTGGAGTAGGTGTTGCATGTGTTTTGGGTGTGGTGATGATAATCTTGGAAAACATTAGCTCCTAGAAGAGAAGAGAATCAAGCAGGGAAATCAAACTTGGGAAACACCCATTTGAAGTCAAGGGAAGGAAAAGTCTGGAAAGGAGTGAAAGGAGCAGTCAGAGAGGTAGGGATCAAAAATAAAAAAGACAGCCTGAGAGTGAGGAAGGCCCCCTGTGAAGGAGAAAGTATCGGAAAGGGAGCAAACTCACGGTAATGACGGCTTACACATTACAGTACAAGGAGGAATGGGAGGTGCCCTTTGAACTTGGCCAAGAGGAGACCACTAACCACATGAGAAAAGGTCATTCTAAGTCTTTGACCCTCCTGTCTATGCAGCTGCCTGATCATGAGCATAACCCTGACCAGAGCCCCACCCTACCAGACCCTGCTGGACTCCAGCGCCTTCCAACACTCTCCTGCCTGCTCCCTCACTGCAGGGTCTTGGCCCGTCTCTACCGCATTTGCACAGGGTCCTTCCTCTGTCCAGGGTGCTGCTCCTTTGCCCAGGACATTCCAGTTATCACCGCCGATCATCCTTTCTCAGAGATTCCTGACCCCCTAATTGCAGTTTCTCACCGTCACCATCGCACCTGGCATGCAGGAGGCACACGATAAGTCATTACTAAAGAATTCAGTGGTGCACAGGGACCCCAGATCACAATGGGTTAAGGAAGTGAAGACGAGGGAAGGAATTAAAGAAAATAAAGTGAACGATTCTTTCTGGAGGCATGATTCTTTAAGAAAATAAAAGTGTGAAGCTTAATTCTCCTAAATATGTTTTCATGCAGTCCATATTCCTTCATCTTGTCCCCAGAGTTAAGCATCGAGAAATCTTATAAGAATGCCCTGCCCAATCCCAGATAATAAGCAGCAATTAAGTAATATTTGCTGAGCACTTTCTGTGTGCTGGGCAATAAGCTCCAGAACATGAGGAAACTTCATCCTCAGCACAGCCCCGATGTGGCAACCCGGGTGTGTATATGTAAGGAGATGCTGCCGGATCTGCGTGCTGTTGTATTCTCCACATCCGGGAGAGGAGCTGGCACAGAGTAGATGCTTAAGAAGCATTTGTTGACAGGAAAAATAAATAACTTGTACAAATGAAGAAACTGTGGCTTTCAAGAGGTTATTTAACCTGTGGAAGGTCTCTCAACTAGTCAGTAAGAGGGCAGGCATCTACGCCCAAACTCTAAAATGTTGCTGGAGCGCCACTTCTGATTTCTGCACCCCGTGTCGGCTGCTGGTGCTCTGACCTGAGGCATTCCAAACCTGTGTAAGGGCTCCAGATCCACACCTTTCATAGCGTATCGTCAGATTTCCCGTATCTTGTCCTACTCACTCTCCAGCTTCGGCTATTGCAGAAAATGTGTGTTCTCACGGTGGATGACATGAGGGCAACTGAACAAAAACCAACGGCTCCTTTTAACATGATGAGTCAGGAACTGCCATCTTCAGGAGGAGAAATTAGACTCACTTGCTCCTCAGGCTGCCTCTTTCGTTCTTTCTCAAGAATCCTGGGATCAATAATTCAAGGAAGTCATCTCCGATCCATCACTGGTTTTCACCTTCTCACAGATAGGAGATTATTTCCTGGGACTATTGATTTCAGGATTCTTGAAAAAAGAGCCAGTGTCCCCCTGTGTGTGTAGCAGGGGGGAGGGAGCAGTGGCTGGGAAGTGACTGTGTGTGTATAGGGAAGTTTCAGTGCGCTTGAAAACATAAGCATTCGCATCACCTCGTTTTCGTATATGCCCTGCAAGCATTAGCTCTATATTAAAATTTCAGTGCTCATACTGGTAAGATCAAAGATTCCTTGTTATTTAACCACAGTAAAGCTCTTGTCCACGCAGTTAATGAAAGCACGTCATCCTATAAGCCTGTTAAAAATGATATAGACGAAGTCTAGGAAATGCTCTGCAGGGAATGGTCTTATGCTGGTCCCTTTAGGGATGATTGAGATGAGCTAATAGGTCTCTTTCATGTCTAATTTATATGATTCTAATTATAGAGTCATTTTCATTCCTGTGGTTATTCTCATCTGCCAACATCAATGTGCTGTGCTTGTGACCCAGCCAGCCCTTCCTCCACTCTGCAGCTCTCTCTTGGGTCTTTTCTCAAACTTTGATATCAATCCTTTTAGGAGACATTTTTTAAATTGCAGACTTCTCCACAGCAGTGGTGTACATTTAATAGAACAGGAAGAAATCTAAGAGAGAACTCTCTTTCTATGACAAGCACAAAAAAAGCTTATTATGGGTAAATAGAGGGAAGTGATAAAGAACCTCCAGCCAAAGGAATGTGGCGACTTCTCCACGGAGTCTATGATCCTGTTTGCTGGTTGTGACTGATTATGATGTATCAAATTCACATTAAATATTTATGCAAACACCTACTATTACTGCAGAGAGGATGGAGTATGTTCCGGATCTAACACTTTGGGTGGCTTTTGCCTCTACTAAAATTCAGCAGATTTCAAATGGTCATGAAAGCCCCAGAAAGAACCAGGCCAACCATGGAATTCTCTTTCTTGCTCTTAGGTGGAGGTGAGCATGCAAGGAACGCACATGCAAATTGTGGATCCTCTTAGGGCAGATATGTTTAACCCACAACAGCGTACCGTGAAGAGCACTTCTGAAGCCTGCATAGTGTGCTCTTTGCTCTTTCTAATCAAACAGCAGAGAGGAGAACAGGGCTGACAGATAAAAGAGCTCAGGGCAGGCTGCAGACCCCGTAGACGTCTTATTCCCGATGCTGGGTCCCTGGGAATATGCTTCCCAGTGTCCTGAAGAGCCTTGTGGGAGAGCCCCGTGTGCGAGGAGGGGAGAAAGGGATGGGCTGAACAAGGTGGCAGGCATTTCTGCAATGGGTTTCCCTTGTCTTCGTCCCACTTTAACTTAGTGGAGTACTGAAATCCATTGCTAAGGTGACCACATGCGTGTTTACCAGCGCTGTCTTTGTTTTACTTATCCTTCCATAGCACTGTTTTCTTCATCAGCTCTGTAGAGGCTGCACCATGTTTCCCTGTGTTTGATTTCCTCAAAAGATTGAAGCAGCGGTGGTGGTGGTGTTGGGCTGGCAGACATAAATATTCAGGCTTGAAAATCCGCACTAATCAAACAGTTTCCCTACGTCGTCTGCATACTTTGGTTAGTAACAGATGAAATTAACTCACCAGGCAATCTTTACAGGCACGCTTTCATCACTGGGGAATTTTAAAATAGTATCTTGAATGCTATACATTTTATGACACAAAGACACTACCTCCAGATGGGTGTTTCTGTCTAAAGTGTACCCTGACCTATTGAAAAAGGAAAGAAAACAAAACAATCCCACAAAATAGTTTTAAGTGTGTTTTAAGTGTGGCGGGGTTCCCTGGCCCCATTAAAGCAGTCTGTCTCAACAACAAAAGATGGGATCAACACAGAACAGGACTGGAATTATGCATGTCATTTATAATGAACCTCATTATACAAGGGGGCCTCGTTCCATTATGAAGCCCTGCCGTTTACAATCTTATTGCTATTCAGCTTTGAACAATGACAAAGAAAAAATCCCCCTACCCCGTGTCAGAGCTAATCTTTTTTAATGCTCACAATTTTGTATTGTTTGTATATGCCCCTCAAAGAGAATTTTCCTGCTATGTTCATTCCACTCAGCAGGATGCATCCTTCACCCTACCCATGTTCGGTGTCTCACTTCCACTTTTCTTAAGAAACACTAAAGAATTCCATACACCGTTTGCTCCTGAGAAGTAAGGACACAATGGCCACCCCCACAGTTCTAATCTGGCATTATATTTATAAACAATAAGGTCCATTTACCATTCCACATAAGCCTCTAATTCCATCAGGGGTGTTTATGTGCCCCTCCATGACAGAATTATAGCTTGGTGCAGAGTATTTGGCTCAACGCTACGTCGTAACTGTTTGTATGGCTCCTAGGTTTAATAAGACTATTCAGTATCACACCCTTTTTCTGCACATTTTTATTGCTCTTCAATAAATACATAGGGGAGATCTGTTTGGTGCACGCATATTTTAAGGCATTTTGGGGCTATTATTTTTAAGCATGAACTCATAAATTCCAGAATATTGTTTTAAACACCTGAGCATTTCCTCCTGGTATGGCTCTCATTCCCAAAACGACACCCTGGAGACCGCATGTGTCTAGCTGGAGCTGTTTACCTGGGGTATTTGTCAACACCATTTATTTGTCTGCCCTGAGAAGAGTGTCATGTTAGGGCCTGTGAAGAAACTGAGAAAAGATAGAAAAACTAACCTTTGTTCTGGAAGAGGTATTGGTCTGTTGTGTGGTTAAGGACGACGTGGAGGACCCCCCTGTGACTATGACGCAAGGACACCTAAAAAGCCAGGAACAGTGAGCTGAAGTGGAACACAGTGAACGGGGAAGTAGATCCTCCTCTGCTCTTTCTCCTGCCCTGTCTTCTTTCCTCGTCTCTCCCTGCTGTTCTTCTTAGGCAGAGAGTCTGTGATACGTAGGTTTGGATTCCAGCTCCATTATTTCCTAGCTGACTTTGGGTGAGGTATTTAACACCACTGAGCCTCATTTTGCTCAGCTGTGGAACAAAGATAACAACAGTTCCTACTTCATATGTGTGTTGTTAGAATTTCATTGACGTGAGATGCATGTATAAATCACAGTGTGTGCTTCATAATAACCAGTTAATAAACGTGAGCTATTACTTACATCACAGCTTTTCTTTTCACCTGACACCCACTTTAATGAAATCAATGAGAGCATTGAATTAAAACTTGGGTTTGGGGGCTGGCTCCGTGGCCAAGTGGTTAAGTTCACGCACTCCACTGCAGCGGCCCAGGGTTCGGATCCTGGGCACGGACATGGCACTGCTCATCAGGCCACGTTGAGGCGGCGTCCCACGTCCTACAGCTAGAAGGACCTGCAGCTAAGATATACAACTCTGTACGGGGTGGGTTGAGGAGATAAAGCAGAAAAAAAAAAAAAAAAAAGAAGATTGGCAACAGTTGTTAGCTCAGGTGCCAATTTAAAAAAAAAAAACTTGCATTTTGTGGTAAGCAAGGCAAAAAGGAAAACTATGTGTTACAGGGTTCTTATTATCTGAATCATTATTGCAACAGTGATCCAAGACAAATTAGAGCTCAGGTTGGAGACTAGCCAGCAACCATTGAAACATTTATGAAAACACAGGAGGATATTAGGTCATGAAAAGGGATGAGGTGCTGACACACGCCACAATACAGATGAACCTTGAAAACATGACACTAAATGGAAGAAGCCGCTCACAAAAGACCACATATTGCATGGTCCTATTTATATGAAATATCCAGAGTCGGCAAATCCACAGACAGAAAGTAGCTTAGTGGTTGCCAGGAAGTGAAGAGAGTGGGGCTGAGGACTGAGTGCTATTGGGGCCAGCGTTTCTTTTCATAGTGATGAAAATTAGACAGCTGTGACCGTTACACAACTCTGCGATTATACTAAGAACCACAAATTGTACACTCAGAAAGAGTAGATTTTATGGTGTATGAATTATATCTCAATAAACTTGTTAGAGAAAATGTATATTGCACAGAACACAGCCAAATTCAAAATTCTGAGGCTTTTACTAAGGATCTTTACATGGTTTGGTAACTAATGAGTTATTTAATGTTTTTTGTGTGTGGAATTTATTCAATAGAAATAAATTCAAACAGCAACCAGCACACACACATACACACACACACACACAGAGGAGATGTGAGGTTGAAATATTTCTGGAAATGCAGGAAGTGTCTGCCAACCCAAAGCTAATATGTCTCTGGAGTAGGAATGTGAACTAAGTTTGAGATTAGAAGGTGATTCTTGTCTACCCTTTTCTCAGAAACTGCCCTTCGCCCTTATTTGCTAGCAAAAAGCTCCTGGTAAAGCAAGACATCTAAGTAAGGAAAATTAAGATAATATCATGAATCATTTTAATGCTATAAAGGGTTTGGGTAATAAAAATTCTGGAAAATTTTTATCAAGAGTGCTAATAAAGCAAATAAAAATATTTAGATTTAGTCACCAGCATTTTCAGTATTATTTAATAGTGAGAAATTATTGAGTGTTTTAGACACTAAATATTAAATATAACTTTAAAAAGATTAATAACAATAGGAGTTTTTCATTGAAAATTAGAGTTATGAGCCATGTTATCACAAAACTTTTATCTATTCAAATAAGACAGTAACATTTGGGAAAACTGTAAGAATAAAGGCAGTAAAATTTCAATCATTATTGATGACAAGGGTTTCGCATGAAACAGTTTTAATAATTTCGTGTGAGATTTAATATTTTTCAATTTATGTTTTCTGGTGATCTTGGGGAGCTACAAGGAACGTCATCTGAAAAAAATATCAAACCTTATTCTTGGTACATGGGAAAAATACTTTGTAAAGAGAAAGATATACAATAAAATCATATTGGATTTTGTACTGATGCTATCAAGATAAATCCATGGAGAAAATTTGAAGTTTCAGCCAAAATTTAGAAACATGTGTACACATTAAAATTCGGCAGCATCAAAGTCATGATAACTACTTGTAGATGTGCTGGAAAAGACACAAATTAAGTAAATCACTTTACCATTAGCCCAGATAAATCTCATGTTTCTGCTACGTGCCAAATAAACACCTGAGAAAATTAAATATTATATCTGAAGAGATAGGAATTCAAATAATGAAAACCGGAAGACTATTTTGCTGTCAATAGTAGTATAACAGCACTGGAGTTGCAAAAGCAGTTTGAAAATTGTATCAAAATTTGCATACTCACTTTAATAGTAACAACGTAGAAAGAGTTAAACAAATAATAATTCTTTTTGGAAATTGGCTTTAATAAAACTCATTCTGAAAAAGATGTTACTGTCTTTGGTGTAACGAGAAGGACATGTTTTCAGTTAGAAGGCTAGTCTGCTCCTGCCAATCTCCTTGGCTTGAGAGTGATCTGATTGGTAAAATCAAGTCAACAGATGAAGAGGACACACACCGGTGAGCCAGGGTTGTGACTTGGATTACAGAGCTATCTAACAGGCAGAACCTCTAACTACATAAATGAGACCAGAAAACATTCGGAGTATAACTGCTGTTGGTGCGAAAGAATCTGAGAGAGTATGTGACAGCAGACGAAGGACGTGGATGATGACGTAGCTTCTCTTCTCCCTCAGGCTGAAAGTCATCTAATGGCCGTCAACTCAGTAGAGCTATCTCTGGCAGACTTTGACACAGGCACTACGTCAAATCATGACAAAGACTGGGTCATCATTTACCTGGTGATAGCAGTGTCGAAAGATTACAGAAAGAATTCCTGAACTATCAACAAATAATTTGGAAAGTAGTATGATGATCTTAGAGAAAGTTATGGTAAACGTCCCATGGAAACCGTTTTTTAAAATATGTGTAATTTAATTCAATTAATTAATGAATAAAGGAGATGTATTTCTACTTTTTGATTGATTCATATACATATATATTATTTAAATGATCATAATAGTTGTTAAAATTTTTTTTTTTTGGGGTAAGGAAGATTGTCACTGAGCTAACATCTGTGCCAATCTTCCTCTATTTTGTGTGTGGAACACCGCCACAGCACAGCTTGGTGAGTGGTTCTAGGCTACTGCTGCACCTGGGATCTGAACCTGCAAATGGTGGGCTGTTGAAATGGAGCGTAAACTTAACCACTATGCCACCAGGCCAGCTCCTGTTAAAATTTTTAATATCAAAAAAATGACCACTTTTCCGAAAAGGACATAAAATAAATAAATAAGAGCTAAAATTTAAAAAAAACTGAAATTAGCTTACATTGTGGGTTTAGTACAATTTCAATCTAAATCCCCATGGTACATTTTTGGGGGTGAGGGTTATTGGCAAAGTGATTCTGAAGGATGATCGTCCATATGGAATTGGAGAGTAAAATTTTGAGAAAGAAGTACAACGAGGGGCATTCTTGGAGCCGGCCCAGTGGCCCAGTGGTTAAGTTCACATGCTCCACTTCAGTGACCCGGGGTTCACAGGTTCAGATCCTGGGCGTGGACTTCGCACCACTCATCAAACCACGCTGTGGCATCATCCCAAATAAAGCAGAGGAAGATTGGCACAGATGTTAACTCAGTGACAATCTTCCTCAAGCAAAAAGAGGAAGATTGACAACAGATGTTAGCTCAGGGCCAATCTCTCTCACTCCCCAAAAAAAGAAAGAAAGAAAGAAAAAGAAAAGGAAAAAAGAAAACTAAAAGCTTTAATAAACAGTGAAATCACTTCTGTCCTGGTGAATGGATCAGTGGGTTAAAAAGCTGAATTAGAAACACACCAAGATATTGCAAAAACAGTAAATAATAAGGACAACATCATGAAGTTATGAAAAACAGGAGGATTACATATTACACTGTTCTGAAACAATGTATTATTTTTTTGAGGGGAAAAAACGAACAGAAGCAAATTGGAGTCTATCATTACATATGGTGGAAAATGCAGGGGGAATATTTCTCTGTTCTCAAGATGGTGAAGAATTTTATAATCACAAAGCGTTGTAAGAGAGTGTGGTGGAAACAATCAATACAGTGAACTACATAAAAAGCTTCTCTATTTCATAAATCAGCATCAATAATATTAAAAGGTAAACAACACCCTCGGAAGAACAGCAACAAATACAGCAAACAGTAGATTAATGTCCTTCATGCATAAAAAGGGCCTAAATCAATAGATGAGACAATAGCACATCTAGGAGAAAAGTTTGCAAAGCATGTGAAGAGGGAGTTTATTAAAGAAAAAGCGTACAACTAGTATACGTTAAAACATACTACTCTTGCTTTCAAATTAAGCAACTTTCTCTACCATGTTAATGGCATTTTTTTTCCTGAGTATACTTATAAAAATTTATGTGGTTTGCTATGGTTTCCCACTGCAAAGTTACTATTTTCCCCTTTGTAAATAATAAGTATCACATCCGGAGATAAGTTGAGATTATGTAATACCTTGTATCTCATCGTTTTGGGGTACTACTTTTAGCATCCAGTGATGATTTTTGTTGGAAACAATGTTTACTGCGGTGTTTCCCAAATGATGATTTTCCATCTTCAACATCCTTTCTATATTAATTAGAATTCTACTGAAAGTTCAGATTTCCCCATTGATAGAGAAACCTGGCAGACACTACCACCTACGATGTCGACCAAATGGTGATTTTTTATTTCTATCTTTCTTGCTACATGTATCAATTGGGATTCTACTGTGAAGACAGATTTCTCCATCAGTGGAGAAAGCAGGCAGAAGCCACATTAACCAAGTGATCAAAGCTATCATCATCAGTAATGGGGCCAATCGGTGTACGTTTCTAGGTGTGATGCACCAAGAACATAACATCTCTTCTGCCAAGAATACAAACTGAAATTTAGTTATGAAAGAATATCAGGTAAACCAAAATGAGGGACATTGTATCAAACTGACCAGTAGTTCTCTGAAGCGTCAAGATCCGGGAAGACAGATAGAGGAATTATCCAGATCAAGGAGATTAACAAAACGGGGTAACTAAATCTAACCAACATGTGATCTTGAGTTATATTCTGGAAAAAACATGGACATTAGTGGAACAATTGGTGAAATTTGAATGAAATGTGTAGGTTGGATAACAGTATTGTACCAACGTTAGTTTCTTTCCTAAGTTTTGTTTCTGTACTGTGGACACCTAAGATGTTATCATGGAGGGAATGGAGATGAAGGATATACAAGAATTCTTTGTAGGAGTTTTGAAACTTTTAAAGTCAGAAGTTATTTCAAAATTAAAAATTAAAAACAAAAACATTTAAGTGGAAATGAATGTATATTGTGGGTGTGGTGGGGCTCTTTAATTATACGACTTTCTAAAAATATTTTATTGATATACTTCAAGATACTTACAGTGTTACACCATTCTTCCTCGTCACAGTTCTGGATAACTGTCCTAAAGAAATAATCAGAGTTGCAGGCAAAAATATATATGTATTATAAAAAGTTTCATAACAGCATTTTAATTTTCATATAAATGCAATGTATTTATATAAAGACTGCCATAGAATCAACAAAAATTGGGAGTAGATATTATTCAACAGCATAATATTTGGGAGCTTGGTGGGGGTTTTACACACAGGGAAATCCAAAACTAGACCAAGCACCTCAAAAGAACACTCATCCAAAGATAAAAATAAGTTGAAAGTCTTCAGATATATTTCATAACTAAATAGGTCTACCATTAAGCTAATGTGTTTAAATGAATCTTGTTACTTTAAGAAATATCACATATCTGGAAGAGAGAAAAGACAGCCACGCAGACTTCATGGTGACTATTTGTGGCTTTAAGAGCTTCCTGGGCTCCTCTGAATGTTAGAAAGACTGATGTTAGAAAAAACACAAAGAAGACTGTATTTTTTACATAGCCTCTAAGCAAAGTAACTGCTAATCATGACTATGCTGTCCAAGAAATGGAGCCACTTCACAGTCATCATACATGAAAAAGCTTCATGATATCAGGTTACAACATACACTACACTTAAATATTTGGTGTGGACCTATAGAAAGAATGAGAGGAGAGACAGACAGATGGATGATAGACAGATAGATGGATGGATAGAGGGAGCGATGGGTGGATGGGTGGATAGATGGATGGATAGATGGATAGGTGGATGGATGGATGGATGGATAGATAGATGGATAGAAGGATAGATAGATAGATAGATAGATAGATAGATAGATAGATAGATAGATAGATAGATAAGATAGAGGCAGCCACACCACACTGCAGTGGGTGTTGAGGATCCAGGAAGACTTGGTAGTGAAAACTAATTCCTATGGTGGTCTGAGCCCAATGCTTTGACTTCTTATCTAGGTCACGTTGACGCTCAGTGCTCTGCACACAAGTCTCTTCCAAGAAGATCATTCAGGGAGGTGGACAGGCCTGCCTGCCTTTGATATCCCCCATTTTCCTACTACATTGCCCCCTCTGAAGGATTTGCATTTTGTAGATGAAATTGGGACCCATGTGTCTGCTCTGCATAGGTCAAACTCTTCCCCAGGAAACAAACGGCTTACTCAACTAGCGAAACTGAAGAGAGTTTAACAGAGCGACTCTTTTTAAACATGAGGTTTGAAACATGTTGGTTTAGGGAAACCACCCAAAGATGGGATGTCATGTTGGGGCTAGCAACTGCAGAAAGCCCTCATAGTCCCCTGGATTGACCAGCTAAGAAGAGGGAGTGGTGTTCAGCACCTGAGAAGGTAGCTCTATGAAGCCGATAGGAGCCGTGGTCTGCAGTGGAGGGATGCCCCAACTCTCAGAGATCAGCAGGTGGGGTGCCCAGGAGCAAGGACTGTGCCTCATTCTCTGCACATGCTCTCATTTTCCTCTTCCCAGTGGCTGGCCCACCGGACGAGGAAGCTCTCAAATGCCCTCCAGCTAGGTCAAACTTCAGGTGCAGAGTGGCGTGGGGAAAAGGCAGAGAGGAGGTCTCTTGCTCAAGGCTGCACCTAGCTGTAAACCTTTTGATTTTCCACTCCCCCCAAACCCCAGAGAAGACAGGCTCCCCACCATTTCCTTCCTGATTACCTGGAGCACCTTAATGCACCAAGCCCAGCACCTGGCGTGTTAAAGGAAGAGATGGTGGAATTCAGAAAATCCTTCTCAGAGCAGAACAATTATGAAAATGCCCCAAGGCACTGAGAAATGGAATCGCTGACCCCTCTGAGCCTGAGATGAAAACAAATAAATCCTTGTCTTTGCCAGTAGTATCTTATGGGGGAAGAGATTCCCTATTTGTGTGTGTGTGTGTGTGAAGAAGATTAGCCCTGAGCTAACCATTGCCACCAATCCTCCTCTTATTGCTGAAGAAGACTGGCCCTGAGCTAACATCCGTGCCCATCTTCTTCTACTTTATCTGTGGGATGCCTGCCACAGCATGGCTTGATAAGCAGTGTGTGGGTGTGAGCCCAGGATCCCAACCAGTGAACCTTGGGCTGCTGAAGTGGAACGTGCGAACTTAACCACTGCGTCACTGGGCTGGCCTCGAGCGATCCCCATTTTGAACATTAGAAGCTGAATCTTTCTCTGGGCATCTCTGATACAAAATCTTAATGTCCTCAAGGCAGCCGTGCATTTGAAGGATGAAACAGAAGATCTCATAAATGAAAATGAAAGAAACCCAACACATTCATATTCATGTGTTTTTCAAACCATTCTTCCTATTTCTCTTACATAGGAAAAATAAAGAACTAGAAATAAAAACGACAAATTAACATTGGTTCTATCTAAGTGACGGTATTGTGAGAAATTCTTACTTTCTTCTTTTCCAAAATTTTCACAGGGAATATTATTCACTTTTATATTCAGAAAAAAAATCTTCTTTTCAAAATGACCAGAGTCATCTAGGATGATAGAACCCCGAGTTAGAGGGTATATTTGGGAAAATGAAGTAAGTCTAAGAGGCACATTACCCATCATTTCTCTAGATACTCAAAATTATTTTCATTGAGAATGTTTGATATTTAGAGGTACACATAGTTATACTCTATTAGCTTTTTGCAGAATCACATTTTCTGAATTCTGTTATAGCTTTACCTTTTATTCGGTGTTGCTACTCTTCGACAATTTATGAGACTTCATATGTACATGTTAAAAAATACCTTATAAGATAAAATTGCTCTTTTCTTTGAAACATCTGTGTCCCTTATGTGGCAGTTATGGGGCAATTTCCTGGGAAATTTATTATTAGAACAAGAGAAAGAAAAGAAATCTCAAGATAAACAGTGGAAATTGTGATGTGTAAGGCATGACTAAGAGATAATATGACCTCTAACACTGGAATTCTAGGAGGGCCTATTTTCAAAGTTTCTTTGTTTTTATGCAAATAATTTGCACTCACCTTTTGCCTCAGTTTCTCTCAATGTGAGATTAGTTTGAATACATGTTCTAAGACAGTCGAGCTTGAGTTAATATTTGGACATTTAAAAATATTATGATATCGGGGCCGGTCCAGGGACGCAGCGGTTAAGTTAGTGTGCTCTGCTTCGGCGGCCCCGTGGTTCGCCGGTTCGGATCCCGGGTGCGGATATGGCACCACTTGGCAAGCCATGCTGTGGCAGGTGTCCCACATATACAGCAGAGGAAGATAGGCACGGATGTTAGCTCAGGGCCAATCTTCCTCAACAAAAAGAGGAGGATTAGTGGTAGATATTAGGTCAGGGCTGATCTTCCTCAAAAAGAAAAAAATTATGATATCCACTTTCTTTCACAAACTGTCAGTTAAATTGATATTTTTTTCAAGCTGTCATAACAAGTGCCCAATTAAAAGGTAATTTCTGCAAGAAACTGCTCTGTATCCTTGAGCTTTCATTTTATTAGACAGGAATTACAGCAAATACCCAAGAATTTACTTCTTGGAAGAACTGAGTGGCCTGGCCAGTAATTGTTGTTAAATATTCTTCCTTCCTGCCTGCCTTCCTTCCTTCTCCCTCCCTCCCTACTTTCCTTCCCTCCTTCCATGTCTTTCTATCTCTCTCTCTCCCTCATACACACACACACACACACACACACACAGAGTTTAACGTCAGCAAAGTGCAAGGCACTATTCATGGTAAGAATTATACTTTTTAATATGTCTATTATTCAGATTTGATAGAAACAAGGAAGTGTAAGTTTAGGGTGTGAACAAAAATGTTAAATTTTTCCCAGTTCTTCCTAACCTGCTGCATGATCTTGAGTACTAGCTATGTATCTCTCTACATTATTCTTAATATTATTAGTCAGGTAGAAGATAGAGAAAAACCAAAAGCTCAGGTGACTTCACTTTAGTGTCTGCAAGGATCAAATATATAATAAAAGTAGAATATATGGTCAAACTTATGGTGACACACTTACCTATGTGAAGGGGACAAGCTGAGAAGATGAGAAAATTGGAGTGATCAGCGGGAGGAACATTTCCCACTGCTGAGGAGAGACAAGGGTGTTGAAACCTCTCTGCATGGACCCTTAGTGAGACCAGCCTGAATTTTCAAAATTGATCTTGCCAACGTAGATAAGGAATTACACATCCCAGATTAGAGTGGGCCACACTTTATATTTCCCTGACATAAAGGGATATGGTTGGCTGTCTTTCCTAAATAAAATTTTTAGAAAACCATATCTCTTTAAAATTTATCTTCTGAGAAAACAAACGAGTTCTACGAGCAGGGTTTTATTTTTAGTTCACTATGAGCTACAGTGAAACCTTTCATGTAAAATCTCTCTCCAAAATGGACCTTTATGGGAATTTTAGTTAGTTCTTTGAAAAGGGAATTTATGATTAGTTCAAAGTGAATAGGTTATAGTTTCTTTTTCCTGAGAGATCCTTTAAAAACCTGAGAAACGCGGTTCTGGAATTTTGTCTAAGTACAATGAAAAACAAAATAAAATTTCTTTCACTATGTACAATCAAAAAATGCAAGTTATTTGTCCCATGGTGTCTGATCTGGAAAATCTGTTAGCCACGGGGCATTTTTGTTCTTTGAAGATTTCATTATACCAGTGGAATAACACATAACGTAAGGAATGCACGTACAACGGGGAGAACACGCGCCTGTAAATTTTTATTGAGCTAATTCCCTTCATTAAATAGGAGAAGTCACTTTGAACCTCTGGGTTGACACCTGCGGAATAATAAGCTTCGCGTGGATTATATTATTTCTATTTGATGTTTAATGTTTCTTGGAATCACTGCCTTTCTGTGGTTTTGATTTCTGAGGTTGAAGCTGGTGCATTTGCAGCGAGCCTAATTGGGAACTGGAACCGCCGAATTGTCTTAAAGCAACAGCGCTCCGGGCCCGGCTGTGCTTCTGGAGAGTCGGCGCGCTCCTTCCCGACGCAGGAGGCTGTGCTCCTCAATTGCAAGCAAATCGCTCTCTCCCGGTGGCAGCGAGGCTGCAGGAGCCTCGGCTCAGGCCCGCCGCGCGCCATGGAGCGGGCCACGCGCCCCGCAGGTGAAGGGACAGCCGCCCCGCCGCGGAGTCACCCCTCATCCTTCCCGCATTTCTGCGACGAGCACTTTTGAAATATACACATCCTTAAAGGAAGGCTCTGCGGAGGCCCGGAGGAGCGTGCTTTTGGTGTTGAGAATAACAGCCGGAACATGCGGTCTCTCCCTGTCTGGGCAGAATGGTACCGTCCCAGACAGAGCGGTCTCCACGGGCCAGACAGGCCACGGAGCGCCGCAGCGCTGGGCGCGCCACCCCGCCCGGGGGGAGCGGCCACACGCGGAAACGGCCGCCCAGGCCGGGGACGATCAGCAGGACCAGCTCCGAGGACAGCGTGTGCGTGGGTGTGTGGGTGTGTGGGTGTGTGTGTGGGTGTGTGTTCGCGCCTGCGCACGCATGTGCGTGTGTAGTTCGCGTGAGGCTCCTATTCTTGTACACAGATTTAGACACGAGCCCGATGCAGTAGCAATCCACGTGGATTTTTAAATGATAGAACTGCAAAGAGCAAATTATTTGGAGTCCTAGATTGTTTATAATGGACAACAAAATGCTGTTTGGATGTTTTATTTTAAAATTGGTTGTCACATGCAGAATTCCAAAACTCAGAATCCAAACAATTATGCAGACAACACCTACGTTTCCTTGGATTCTGTCTTCAAAAGAAAAATGATTCAGAATAAATGTTGAGAGGGTGTAGATTTTTAAATCTTGACTTGATAAATTTCACACGAACAAAAAACAAACCAGTTCTCCTCGTTTTTACACCTGGTTCACAGCTACAAAAGATGGGGAGTCCCTTGCTCCCCTGTCGGGTTGCCCTGTCTCTCATATGTCACAGGCACCATTTGTTATTCCAAGCAACTGTTGGGCATTAGTAGACTGGAAACAAAAGCCTGTAGAAATTTTGGGTACAAATAATTCTTAAGGGTCTTACTTTGCTCTTAGACACATCCCTTATTGAAGACCACAGGGAAACCCAATTAGTCCCTTTCTGATATTTTTCTGTTCTAAGGAACACAGCACAAAGACCTGGCTTTAAGCAACTTGTACAAACTACCTGCTGATTTGGACATGGTGGAAAAAAGTCACAGTGTACCTCAGCGTTTATTCTGATTGGTGCCTATTAAATGATGAAAATTGCTTCCTCTGCTTACAGACAATTAGTGCAATTAATTGCCCTTGTCTAGAGATGACAGATTTGAGAAACACCGCCTAAGATCAGGCTGTGGACTTCAACCAGAGACCCGAAGATGTTCTCTGCTACACGTGAACCATTGTAGAATTTTAAAATATAAGAATGTAGATATTTCTGCCACTTATTTCAAGGTGCAATCTTTAAACTTGAGGGGTAGGTGAATTTTCTGAAAGATACTTCCTAGGAAATTTTTCAGAACGTGTCCTTGTTTAAAAGAGTTATCCTGTTGGCAAAAGAAGGTGCAAGCAGGAACTGCACAATCTCCATGCCATCCTACTGCTCTGTGCATCCACAGACAGAAGACACACCAGAGCCGGCTTTTGGTGGGAAGATGACCTCCTCCCCTTGGCAGATGTGGAGGCAATGAATGAGTTCATCTTCAGACAGGCACCGGCTGGGCAAGGCGAAACATGGAGACCCCGGTCACTGAGGTTTGAGAGCCATTGGGTTTCCAGACTTCAGCCCACCAGTAAGCTGGCCTCTCAAGGTTCTGGAGGTGGTGGTCAGTGAGAGGCTGAGCAGAGATCCCACACCACACGCCCAGAAAGCTGCCTCAGCTGTGCCTTAGTCCAAGGAAAATTCTCCTTCTTGCTTCCCTGAGCCTTCTTCCACTCCTGCCCCAGGTGGCAATCTGTGGTTTCCGTGCACTGTGGCAGGGAGCCTGCCAGTGGGGTCTACCTTTGTCATTTTTCACCTGTCCTTACAGACTCAAGCCAAGGAGGAGCCAAGAGCTTGCTTGCAGATAGCCAAACGAACCAGGGGCTCCCCCGCCTGCAGATGGCCACACACAGCTGAAAGTCCGTTTTAGGGTGTTCTGTAGACTCTGGACATGTGGGCCAGCACTTAATTGTATGCCTGATAAATATCTAAAAATTGTTCTTGCTAGAGATAGGTCACCTGAATGGAGAAAAATGTGAAAACAAACAGAATGATAAAAATAATTAAAGACCTCCCAATCATAGCTATGTTACACAAATCACAAGAAGGAGTCATTATACTGAAATTGGTCCTTCCAAATACTGATTTAAAAGGTACAGAAAGGTTAAATCTGACTTAGAAAAGTTGAAATATTGGTTTCTTTGAATTTCGGTCAAGAAAATTTAAAACTATATTTTTTGATGTTTATATATTTAAGAAGGATATTTTAGAATATTTTAATAGAAAATATCCACTGTAAAAATAGTTTTCTACAGACAGGAAACAATTCATCTACTGTGTAGTTCTGTGGAAATGTTTATCAGTGCTCTCTATATAACATTAAAATAATAAATATTTTTCTCAAAAACTGAAAGTGTATATCCCTACATATCAAAGCATAGAAGTCAGCTGCAAAAAACTGAAAAGAAAATTCTTTCTCAATTTGGATCTTTTAGTATTTTCTTTCAAAGTAGCACTAAAGTGGGTAATATGATTGAAAGACGTGGAAAAGTGTAAAATGTGGTTATGCTGGAGGGATGGGATTGTGGGGAAATTACATTTTCTTACGTGTGAGGTTTTATATTTCGGAGTTTTAAACAATAAATCGTGCTAACTTTAAAGTCACAATAACATTTATTTTAAGTAAACAAAGAGAGATCACGTATTGCTGGGCTGCAAAGGAGGCAACACCTGCCCGTCATCCCCTTGATTCCTGGGGCTTGAGTTAGTCTTCACTCTCCGCTGCTCCTTTTCAAATTCCTTCTCAGCCTGCACTTTCTCTGCAACCTGAGTGCTCATTGTTCACTGGGTCCATCTTTTGGGCTCCTCATTTTATGCCCTCAATCCTAGCACATGACTATCCCACTTGACTTACTATTTATAACTTATCACCTCCACAGCTGAATTCAGTGCAGCCTCCAATGTACCCACTTTTCTCCCTGGAAGCCCTAAGGCATGCCGTATAAACACCTTAAACTTAGCTTTCAAAGCTGAATTCACCGGCTTCGCCCAACCTTCTTTCTATCCTGTATTTGCAGCCTTCGGTCATTGAAGTCTCTATCCAATGGGAGACTTCAACGAGAACCCTACGGCTTTCCTCGATTGTCCCTCTGCATTTGCCCTCTGTAATGCCATCAATTTCTGCCGGTTGCAACATACTAAAGGTCTGTGTCGTGCTTTCCCTCCTCGCCATTGCCAAGAGCCTCTTAATTGGTTTTCCTAGACTTCATTCGCGTCCTCATTCCCTGACAATTTATCTTCTCTCAAGGCTGTTGGAGTGACTTTTTTTAAAAAAAAAACAAATCTAATCATGTCATCCCTCTGCTTCAGATCTTTCGATAGCTCCAGATTGCCCTGAGATGAATTCAGACTTTACAGCCCCGCCAGCAAATTTCACGATCTGCACTCTCATCTCCTAACACTAGTTCTCCTGAGCTGCTGGGCTACAAAAATCCTTGCTATTCTTAAAGGGGTCCCATGTTTTCAAGTGTCCCTGACAAGGAACATGCAGCTCTTATTTTCCAGAATGTCCTGCTTCCATTATCCACCTGACAAAACTCCCACCTCTTATTTCAAAACTCCAATCTATTATCACCTCTTCCAAAGAGACTCCTTGAACACTGCAAACCAAACCGAGTTAGGAGCCTACCTGGAGTTCATCACACTGAACCCAATCTCCTTCAGTCATCCTTCTCTGCCTCAGCTTGGGGCTCTTGCTGCCTTGGAGCTCTTTAAAGGCAGGCACGTTTTACATTCATTGTGGTGTTCCCAGCGTTCTGCACGGTGCCTGGCACATAGTAGGTCTTCAATAAATATTGGTTGAGTGATTGAATAGATAAGGGCTCTCTCAATAAATGGTTATGCCTATATG
Organism: Equus quagga; assembly: GCF_021613505.1. NCBI lineage: Eukaryota > Metazoa > Chordata > Mammalia > Perissodactyla > Equidae > Equus > Equus quagga. The sequence goes on from NC_060272.1 coordinate 5,561,520, forward strand.
TACACAGATTTTGGAACCAAATATGATTCATCATTATACCGTTCAGGTTAGGCCATATCTTAAGGTTTTTTTCTTCTTCCAAGCAGTTGTGCCATATTCAAAGCATCTTGGGCCTAAGATAATAAATGACATGGAAACGCAAATGAATTTTAGATAGAGTGGTTGCACAGAGAGGCCTCCTGCTGAAGTTGAAAAGCATGGGTCTTGAGAATAATGTAAGACTGGGCTCACGTAGCAGCCCTGACTTTAGTCAGATCATTCAACCTCTTCGAGCCTCATTTGTTCATCTGTAAAAGGTGTCTGTAAGGTTTAAATATAAAATACCTACACTATATGGCCATCTCTTCAGGTAACAATGAGAAAGCTTTAAAGAAATCAACATCCTATTGTAGCCATTCTCAATTTGAGAATTTCTCATTCCCAACAAATTGTTCGAGTCTCAACTTTTTCCTTCAGAGTCTCAGTTTCAGTGAGTACGTTTTATTGGATGTTATTCTTCAAATAGCTAAGCATCTTTGTGTCTCTATTAATTTTTGTCTAAATCTAGCATAGTTTTATGTCATTATGATAAGCATTTTATTTTTCTTAACTTCATATTAATTATCTATGATATCTACATACACATTTTGAAACTAAGACAATGTTTAGAAACAATAACCAATAATATTGAATGAGTGTGCATCTCATAAAATCTTAAGACTCATTGAAACAGTCACCAACATATGAAATGTCTCAATCCAACAATTTAACATTTCTTTTCCTTTGAGGCTGATCTACTGTACATTTAATTACCAATAATTGCCCACCAGGTATAATATTATAAGAACTAAATATCAATAATTAGTAATTGTGTAAGACAGTTTAATTTTTTCTTTGGAGAGATTTATTTCTAACCGTTTCTCCAGTGTGTAGCAGTTGAAATATTACATAATGGATTTTTATTGATTTTTAGCTGAACATTGAAGATGTACAAAATACATTTCCATAACTTTGATGGTCATGAGTTTCAGAGTGTATTGATTGGATTGATGTAATATGTTTGTTTAGAATATTAATGTCATGAGAAGAGAAAATGCATTCCAGCAGATAGATGTGACACGCTGCGTTGAAGAAGAAGGCGGATGAGGAGGAGAAGAAACGTTTGCGTTCTGATGCTGAGCATCAGCCTGATTTATGGTGTGGTTCAAAGAACTGCTCATCTCCTCCGCTGTCGCATGCTCTAACAAGAGCACGGAATAGCCTTAGACTTCCTCCCTTTTAAGTGAGTGAGACCATAAAGCAGCACTTGCCTCTTAATGTGTTTGTGGAAAGAGGGCTTGAGAAAACACAAGATAAAGCTCTGATTTTCACAACAATTAGGCAAGTGATGCTTTTTCATCAGGGTCACTTTCAGAGAAATGATTCTTCCAAGTGAGTTGCAAAAGGGGTCCCAGAGGCCGAGTTATGGATGGGGTCCTTTTTTCTTCCTGAGAGAGGTCTGAAAAGTTCATTCAAATGCAAACAGCGTTAGTGACAAATGCAGTGTTAATTTATTTATCACAGTGACAATTCCGGCTAGATAATTCAGTCCTAGGGACTGTCTTTATATCTGAAATAACTTGACCACGGCAGAATCAATCCAGTGACTGTAGCCATTTCAGAAAATAAATCAAATTGAATATAGTCAGTCCAATCAGTCGCCTGTCTATTGACCTGGAGGGTTGGAAAGACATACCTGATGGTGCGCAGCCCGTAGGACTGCATCTTGCAGTCTTGGTGGAAGTAGGTTTTAAACTAAACCCCACCGTGTCATCGCCGCCTGTTTCCTTTACATCGTGCGTAAGGAATAGGGAAAAGGCAAGGGTTTTGGAGTCAGATAAGATGAGAGTTTGAATCCTCTCTCTTCCTTTTATTAAATATATGACCACGGGCAAGTTGGCTTACTCTCTTATCATCTTCACCTATAAAGTGGCATAAGAAGACCTAACTCACAGGATTGCTATGAGGAACAAGTGTGCAAAGTGTACACAATTGCTGTTTGGTACCTGATGGCTTCTGCCCCTCTCCCCTAATTAATTCCCCGCTTCTTTACTTACTGTTGTTTTGTCTAGAGGTGGGAGTGCTGTAGAGATTTTAAAAATTATTTTTAGGTAATTAATTTTGGGATCTTAAAAAGTGGCCAAACACATCTTGACCCTTAACTCCCATTATATATACATATAAATAAATTCCTAATGGATAATATATCAAATGTAAAATAATACACTTTTTATAATACAATATAAGAGGATATCTTTATGACCTTGACTAGGAAAAGACTTCTTAAATAGGACCCACCAAAACAGTAATCATTAAAAAATGATAAATTGTACCACATTAAAATTAATAAATTCAGTTCACAAAAGAGACCATTAAGAGAGTGAAAATGTCATCTGCAGATCACAGAAAGCTATTTGTAATTACATATGTTACACAAAAGACTTGTGTCTGGAAGAGGTAAACAGCTCCCACAAATCAATAAGACACAGACAAATAATCCAAGAGAAAGATTGGCTAAAAAAGCTCAAAGAGTCACATCTCAAAAGAGAATACCCAAATAAAACATATGAACATATCAATAGCCGTTGAACATATGAAAAGGTGCACAATCTCACGATTCATGAAGGAAATGCAAACTGGAGCCACAGTGCGATACCATTCCACACCCACGAGACTGCCCAAGTGTTGCTGAGGATGTGGAGCAAGCAGAACGTGCAGACATAGTGAGAGTGTAGAAGATATAATCACTTAGGGAGACTCTGAATCTCCTACCAAAGCACAATGTGTGCACCAACTGTGGCCCAGCAATTCCACTCCTAGAGATGTACCCAAAGAAATGCACACGTTTACCAAAAAGTATATGCAAGAACACTCATAGCAGCACTATTTCTAATAGCAACCAAGTGGAAACAGTCCCAATGTGGCATATTCATACAATGGATATGATATAGCAAAGGGAAGGAAAACTCATCGCTACATGCAAGGCCCTGGGATGCATTCTCATAAGCATAGTGTTGATCTAAACAGGCCACAGCAAGAGTATATATTGCACTGCACTCCACTTATATAAAATTCAGAAACAAGCAAACTATTCTATGGTGTTAGAATTTATCCTTGAAGGGAGGTAATGATTGAAGGAGACATGGGAGATGCTTCTGGAAATGCTGGCAATGTTCTCCCTTGATTTGGATGCCAGTGACATAGACATGTCTACTCTGGGAACCTAACCAGCTGTACAATTATGATTTGTGCACTTTTCTTAACGTGTACTTCAAAAAAAGGTGTTTTTGAAAGTTTCTGGTGACAACTTCTTGATGAAAATAATTCCTGAACATAAAACACAATGCATGTTCGTTATCAAGAATTTGGAAAATGTAGAGAAAAAAGTTAAATTCATCTAAAAATCTACTACTCTGTGTATACACTATATTTTAACATATTCCCTTCCAGTGTTTTTCCTCCTATTTGCACATTGTGTATGTGTGGTGTAAAACATACTATCCAATAAACAGCATATCAGTTTTTACAACCTGCTTTTCTTGCTTAACAGTATGTCCAGGGCACTCTCTCCTGCCATTAACTATTCTTCAAGGTACTTCAAAAGCCTCCCTTTTCCAGACATGGCCCACTGCTGCATTTAGCCCATTGCCTTGACCATATGTACTTTCATCTCAGCATTGCTTAAACTACACAGCTGCTAGAGCCTAGAGCTAAAACTGGGTCATTAAAAACAGATCAATTTAGACCTAACAGGATCTAACCAACAGTCTTTGGCAGTGGGTGGCCCTGCCAAATATTACTTAATATTGTCATTGTTGACCTGGGTTAGGAGGCCCTTGCAGAATCATCCCCAGCAAGGAGCAGCATCAATTGCATGCAGATTATGTCCCACACTGGGGTCCAGTCGCTTGCTTGGAGCACAGCAGTTGGGAAGATTGTGCAATAGGGAGGCTCCTGGTCAGGGCGACCTGGGTCAGGTCCCCAGCTCTGGGGCTACCAGCTGTGTGACTCTGGGTAAGTGACCTGAGAGTCAGAGACTCTGTTTCCCAGCAGGAAAATGATAATAGCTCCTACCTTGTAGCACAATGTGGGTATTTACAATAGTACAGAGCAGAGCAGGCACACAATAAATGATGGAGACATTTAAAGAAGTAATGATCAAGTCACCCCCTTTCTTAGGAACCTTAGAGTGAGCTCCTTAGCATGGCAGTGAGGTCTCCATGCTGTCTTCAGCCTCCTCTCTCAGTAGTCGATGACATCATGACCTGTGTGCCAACCACTCAGGGTGATTTGCAGCTTCCTGAAGACAAAATAGCTCACACCTTTTTTTTCTACCTGGAAGCCACTTTGCCTTATTCCCTGCCCCGTGCCACTTATCCTCACCCATTTACTTTTCTAATTTATACTCACCTGTATGTTTTCATCCAGATTTGCTGTCTCATCATAGATATATTCTGTGATGCTCCCCCACTCTCAGGCCTACTAAGAGACCCCTCTCATGGATTCCTGTGGCCCCCTGGATTTAGCCACATCACAGGAATTATCACATTGTACTAACATGGCCTGTTTACTGTCCTGGCTCTCTCTCACACAGTAAGATTCCCAGGGTAATGTGTATTTTGCTCATCCTTATGTCCCCAAGGCCTGGCACAAGGCCTGGAAAATAGCTGCTGCACACAAAATATTTGCTAAATCCATGACCAAATGTTGCATCTTAATTTCAGTGAGAAATAACTCACAAGGCCAAGGAGTCTGGAAGTCAGAACAGCCAAGTTTTTTCTCCTCTGGGCACCTACATAGGAAACCAAATCACATCACAGGGAGTCTGGAAGACCTAGAAAAGTCAGAAGAATCTAGCATTTAGAGCCCCAGACTGAGGCATCTCATGCACCCATCTGACCATAGGGATGGGATGGTTTTCTTTTTCTGAAACTTTGTTGTTATTGTATGGAAACACAACTGATTTCTGCATGTTAATTTTATATCCTGCAACTTTACTCAATACATTTAGTTCCGACAGTTTTTGGTTGAGTGTTTAGGATTTTCTATACATAAGATCATATCATCTGCAAATAATGGCAATTTTACTTCTCCTTTCTGATTTGGATGCCTTTTATTTCTTTGTCTTGCTTAATTGCTCTGGCTAGGACCTCCAGTGCTACACTGAATAAGAGAGATGAAAATGGGCACCCTTGTCTTATTCCTGATCTTAGAGGAAAAGTTTCCAATCTTTCACCACTGAGTATGATGTTAGCTGTGAGCTTGTTGTATATGGCTGTTATTACGCTGACGACATTGTTTTCATACCCAATTTGTTGAGAGCTTTTATCATGAAAGGATGTTGTATTTTGTCAAGTGCCTTTTCTGCATCTGTTGATTTGATCATACGATTTTTACCTTTCATTCTGTTAATGTGGTGAATCTCACTTATTGATTCGCATGTGTTGAACCATGCTTGCATCCGAGGGATAAGTCCTACTTGGTCATGGTGTAGGATCCTTTTGACGTGTTGTTGAATTTGGTTTGCTAATATTTTGTTGAGAATTTTTGTATCTGTTTTCATCAGGGATCTTGGTCAATAGTTTTCTTCTCTTGTAGTGTCCTTACCTGTCTTTGGTATCAGGGCAATGCTGGCCTTGCAAAATGGGTTTGGAATTGTTCCCTCCTCTTCAATTTTTTGGAAGAGTTTGAGGAGGACTGGCATTAATTCTTCCTGAAATAGGATGATTTTGGTCACAGGGGAAAGAATGCTTTGAAGTATTTGAATAAAGCTCTCACCCTCTAAATAATGGATAAACAATGGCCACCTTTGTGACAGTTACTATAATTTTGTGTGTATGTTCACAGCCCCTTCCCTCCCCTACCATCCTCCTGACAAGCTTTCTTCAGTCACGTGATCTTCTACTATGTTGAAGTGAAGCTGTGTAGGCGTGAGAGCTGGTCTGTTTCTTTAACTTGATCTTCTCTCTCTGCTTTGATATGTGCTTATTTTATAGCTGGACTCTCTAAAATAAATATTAATTTTTTTAATGTCCAAGTTATTGAAAGGCATCTTCTTGAGAGGTACCCATTATAGACTAGAGCTTGTCACTGATTTTATACTATGAGTATCGTATGACATAGTTATGATATATAATGTGGTTTCCAGTCTGAAGAACTTGCAATCTGACTAGGATTTGAACATATGAATTAAAAAAAAACAATTAGTAGTAATTTATTATAAGAAAGAATCTTGAAGCAAAGAGTTATTACAAGGATGTTTGTCACAGAGTTAGTCATTTTAGCAAAATATAGAAATAAACTAATACTTGAACTTTTAAAATATAACGAAGTCTTTTGTGGCTACTGAAATTATACTTTCAAAGATGCTTCCTAATGTTTCTAAGGAAAATTCATTTGGAGAAGAAAACTAAAGAGCACAAATTCAAAATAAAAGGTCATTATTTGCTATTAATGTGTGAGAAAAATGATATGGATATTGGAAAAGAAGGTGTGATTAAGCCAGCAAAGTTGTGTTTAAAAAATGAATCACAGATCTCTTCTAATTTTATTTATTATTGCTATCAAAGTGTATCTTATATCTTTAATACTAGTGAGATTTTTCCTAACCTGTTATATGTAATTCTGGGTTCCTTGAAAATTTCAAGAATTTGGAATTGATTCAGAGAAGGGCCAGCGTGGTGGATGGGAAAGCATGTTGTAGGTTCCCACTTTCTATAGCTCTTAAAAATATGACTATACATTTGTTTTTCTCTATCCTTGTCTTAGGTTTGATCTTGTCTCAGTATTTGAAGATTCCAGGCTCATGCATTGTCCATTTATGATTTTTTTCTAGGAAAAAGTGCCTTCTAGGCAACTTCCAGAAGGCATTAAGCAATAATGGGTTTTAGTTTTGCAAAGAACCTTGAAGGTCTAGTGCAACCACTTTCATTACAAATGGGGAGACTGAGGCACAGAGAGTCTAGGGGACTTGCTAGGTACTTGATGGCAGAACAGTTTGCCCTGAGTGTCCTTTTCTGCTTGCCTCTGCTCACAATGTCTCTCCTTGTACTTGACATATAACCCTGCAGGGCTGTTTGGGATAAGGTTCTGCCATTTTGTGCCTCCTTACTGAGTGATGCTGGAAGGCCCGGGAGAAAGCAGGAGCTGAGTGATAAGGAAGGATGCAGCTAATTCTCTGTGGGGTCGCGCAGGGTGGGCCTTCCCTGAGCACGTTGCTGGGCAGAGATTTAGGAAGCAATAGAGAGAACTTCACCGAAAGTGTATGTTGTCCGTAAAGCATCCAGTTTAGCTCTGACTTGTCTACGTTCTGATGATTTATATATATGTACTTTTAGAATTGTTTATTAATTTGAAGGCCTTTAGGAGATAATATAGTAAAGGGAGAAATAGTAAAAGTATATTTAGAAACATAAATTGACCCCAAATATTATGTTTTGGTCATTCCAGAGGAATATTTTCAAGAAATTCAGTTCAGAATTAAATTTGGGAAATAAAAACGGTCCCCTAAACATTTTTGTTTGACCAGGGGATATAATTGTTAAGACAATTCTACTAAAGAAAGACTGTCTCTGCTTTGTTTTACGTTAAATACCTTACATTTGATATTTTTCCTTAAGATTCTCTAAATCACAGTGCACATCATAAGACGGGCATAATAACACTCTCCCACACTCCCTGTATTCTTCTCTCACCATTAATAAAATAAAACTCACAGTCAATTCTTTGATCTTCAAAGGCCAGGTGTAGATATTGGGTGAAATTGAATGTCGTGGTATTTGTGGGAGAAAATTACGGTTTTCTTAAAGAAAACTTGGGGAGGGACTCAGTCCCATGCTTTCCTGGTGTGGCCCATGGTGGCAAAGCTTCAGGAAGCTTCGTTGGACGTCCCCTGCAGGACACTGCCCAGGACACCCTTCACCAGATCCACGGTTGCACACTGCCCTCTCTTTCTCCAGAAAACCTTTTCGTAGGGAGTTCAAACCACTGCTACTTTCCAAGGCACAAAAGGAACGATGCAGGTATAACTTACCTTTGCTACTGCATGAAAGGGCCACGTGTTCGCCCGTGCATCAAGTAAAATGGGACCTAATGGATTTAGCTCAAACCAAAGATTAAGAAAAAAACGTCTGTTGGAGTCCTTCCCTTCGCCTTTCTTCAGTTTTTATATTTAAGGAGTGGAAAAATCAATAGAGCTGAGGGCAGCAGGATGGAATTATAGCTCACCGCCCTCCTTTGCTATATGCAAGATGTCATATGACTTCTATATTTGCTTTGCAATTTCCTATCATTAATCATTGATTCCTTGTTTATGCGGTCTTACTGTGATCCATATCTTCGTAAGCTCTCTGTTGTTTTATATCTGAGCTGACTTAAGTGAATAATCAGAAAACAAATCGCTGCCTAATATTGTCTCAAGATGAACTGAGGATTAATGTCTGGAAAGAATGGCCCGTGGTGCGGCTGGAATATCTTCCATCCTGTTGTTTGTATAAATGTGTGAGTCCTTCACGCTGAGATGATGCTCAGAGTTGTTTGAATAAATTGCTCAGAACATATTGTCTTTTCCACCACGGGGATACAGGCAATTTTTGTGTTTGTGTGTTTTTCCACCCTGTGGCTCCAGCAGTGGCTTCTTTACAGAGATGTCTCCTGTTCCCTGTGCTGGCCCTTTCCTTGGTCTCACTCCTGTTTTTACCCCATCTTTTTTCAGTGTGTTTTAGTTTGTCTGCTACATACTAATACGTTTGTCCACTGGGTGTTTCATTGTAACATTATTTCAAGATGTTTCACCATATCCTTGTCTTTCTTTTCTCTACTCATATTGTTTCTAATTTCCCTACCAGAACTTTCCATGATGCTCAGGACAGTCCAGGTTTTCCATCTGTTGTCCTATTGTCATTACTAGCAGTTTCCCATTTCATGCTGGAAAGTGAAGGCATTGAAATGAAAATTACAGTGGTCTCTTTACCCATAAAGGCATTACTTCCCCCAGATTTTATACCCACCTTCAGAGAATCCGTATGCCAGGGAAAGACTGATTGGGTAGGTACTTAATTTAGATCCATCTTCTCCTGTCATGTATGAAATCATAAACTGGGGCCAGACCCTGAACCTAACACCAAGCAGTAAGTCAGTCTTAACAGAATGCTTCTAAATGACAGCCAGTGTGGGAAAACATTTTAAAGTCCTCTAAACTCTTCTGGTCATTGTTATTTTCTCAGAAGCTGCATATGATTCCGTACTTGTCAGCGATGATTACTGTAGTCCTTATTTTCTTCCTTTCCCCAACGCATATTTATTATGCCTGCACATATTGCGTACCAAGCACTGCTCTAAGATAAGTCTGACTCAGTGACTGTATTGGATAAACTCTCTACAGTCGTGGTGCTCATTCCAGGGGTTGGAGGTAGAGTCATGGAATCAAAAGTTAAATAATGAAACAAAAAATCGGATAATGTTAAATCTTGTTTAAAAAAGAATGATGTGATAGAAGCTGAAAGTTGTCACTGAGAGTATCTTAGAATGGGGGACCAGAAAAGCATCCTCAAAGAAGAGGGTATTTAAGAAGAGAACCAAGTGGCAAGCTGATGCCAGTCATGGGAGGATGTGTGGAAAATAGATTCTAGGCTGAGGAAACCATGAAAGCAAACATCCTAAGGAGGAGGGAGGTTGGCATGTTCAAGGAACAGAAAGAAGACCAGTGAGGCGGGAGGTCATGGGAAAGAGGACGAGTGTAAGGGGTAAGACCAGAGAGAGAGACAGGGGCTGGGTCACTAGGGGGTAGGTGATGGCAAAGAGCTCGGACATGCCTTTAGGTGGGTGTTTCACATGGCCTTGACATGCCATGATATACATTGAAAAATATTCTAACCAACAGGTATAGAGCAGGGTAAGGAAGGCACTTAGAGAAGCAGAGAGGCCAGGTAGATGTCTCCCATACACTCCCAGGGTGAAATGAAAAGGCTTGGGCTGGGGTAGATAAAGCAGAGATGGGAGAAGGGAACTTAAGCGGCATGTCTTGGGAGGTAGTCATCATGACTTGCTGAAGAGTCGGATGGAGGAGGTGAGAAAAGACAATGAATCAAAGATGCATCCTAAGAACTGGCTGGAGCAACTGGATAGAGAGAGTAGGTATCTAGAGTAGGTGATAATGGTGGGAAGAAAACGAAGAGTTTTGTGTTGTTATGTTGAGTTTTGAAGCCATGAGATTTACAAGTGGAGATGTCAAATGGAAAGTTGACTGTTGGCCCACAAGCCTGGAGTTCAGAACAGAAGACAAAGCTAGAGATATAAATTGGAGAGCCACTGGTGCTTTTGTTGTTAGTGCCACTGAGTGGATGCTGACTCCTAGTGACCCTGTCCACAGCAGAGCTGGATGCTGCCCCGTCTTTTTGCATCATCCTCTCACCTTCCAGCTCTGTATCACAGGGTTTTCATGGCCAATATTTTGGAAGTGGGTGGCCAGGTCCTTCTTCCTAGTCTGTCTTAGTCTGGAAGTTCTGCTGAAACTTGTCTATCTACCATGGGTGATCCTGCTTGTATTTGAAATACGGTGGTGGTGGCATAGCTTTCAGCATCACAGCAACATGCAGGCGTCACAGTATGACGAGCAACAGATGGGTGGTGTGGTTCCCTGACCGGGGAAGGAACCTGGGCTGCAGAGGTGAGAGCACCAAGTCTTAACCACTAGACCACCAGGGCTGGCTCTTCGGTATGTAGATTGTGCTTTAGAAAGTCATTGGACAGAAAGAAAGCATAGAGAAGAAATGCCACCCAGACTCAGCATTTAGAATTTGAGCAAAGGAGACTGCGATGTAGAGAAAACATGAGAGCTGGTGTCGTGGAAGCTGAGAGACGACATATTTCAAGGGGGACAGGGTATTCACAAGTGCTGAATGCTGCTGAGAGGCCTGGACAGACGAGAAGGGAGGTGACACCTCTGGGTCTGGCAGCACCACCACTGGTGGTCAGCTGGGAAAGAACAGCTTCTAGGCAGAGGCCAGAAGCCCTGATGGGAGTGAGTTCGGGCAGAATGAAAGGTGGGGAAGCAGATGCAGGGGCTCCAGCTTCTTTCTAGGGGAGCAGAAAAATGGGGCTTTTATTAGGTGGAAATAGGAAATGAAAAGAGGGTTTTTGTTCTTTAAGAAAAGATGCCAGAACACATTTGTATGTAGATAAAAATGATCCAGTAGAAAGAGAAACTGATGATGAAGGAAGAGAGGTGAGGGAGCAGAGCAGAACCGAAATAGACGGTTGGCCTTTGAAAGGAAAACCTAAGAGAAAGCAGAAATATGGGAAAGCTCCAAGCTGTTAGACTGCCAGAGTTGGTAGCAGTAAGATGAGGGAGCGCCTCTCCATTTCCTTTTATTTTCTTAATGAAGTCTGAGGCAAGATCAGCAGATTCAAGGTTTAGGAGGATGTTGTGGGGTGGAGGTTCAACATGGACTATTTTGATCTGACTGTGACTTGTACATCCTGAGATGACCTTGTGCCTGTACTCCAGGACTGGCTGGACCAGGTGCCCTGTGTGCTATGATTACACCATCAGAGTCCCTCCCAGTCACTGATTTTAGTGGTGCTTTGCCCAGAGGTTTGTATGCTCTCAAACAACATTCTGCAGTCTTGGCCCAGTCTCTATTTCCAATATTTTCTCACATTTCTCCACTGCACTGTCTTTCTTACTGTTCTTTCCTCTTTTCTTGAGCCTTACTCTTTCTGGGCCCTCATGCTCATCATTTTCCTGGCTGGAATATTCATATCCTTCTTCTGAGAGGGAAGTGGGCCAATTCTTTTCACTCCAGTTCAAATCACACCTTCAAGATGACACTTCCAATCACCTCTCTCTCCCTCTCCAAACTGAAATGAAAGAGTTCTGTCTCGGGACACCCGTAGAACATTCACTCATTTATCCATCCATCTATTCATTCACTCAACAATATTTATGGATCATCTACAGTGTACCACAAGTATGCCAGGTAGGCTCCAGGAACAGAGTGGTGAGCAAATTGACCTGGTCTTTGTCTTCACACAGCTTACAATCTAGAAAACGTGCTATGGTGGAGAAGACACCCTCAGTAACTTTATACCCTTCACCCCTTATTTTTCCCCGAGCACCAACCATCCATGGTTGACTTCATTTTTTAGACTTCCTTGCAGCTAGGTATGGCATGTGAATAAGTTCTAGCCAATGCTTTATAAATTGAAGTGTCATGTACAATTTATGGGATGTAACCTTAAATAGAGAGAGCATGTCTCTCCCTTTCTTTTCTTTTCTGTTTCCTCATTCTGCTGTGTGGAATGTAGTTTTGACTCCTGGAGCTTGATTAACCATCATGGACAATACGGTGGAAGCCAAATGTTGAGTTTGATTAGCATAAGATTCTAGAAGGACCCTAAGTGCCTGGCACCTTCAGAGACACATTTGCCTCTATTCAGTTCTGCACTTTTTAAATAATAAAGTACAGCCTTGCTGGTTTAAACCACTGGTATTTCAAGTTTTCTGTCACACACAGTTGTGTCGAATTAAAATAAGGGCCAATGATCCAAACTGCAGGATTCTCTAAGAATGTATAGTATAATCCCGTCTATTGACTTGGAGGAGTTTTTCCTGAGTAGTAGACTTGGAGCTGAGATCAGAAGGAAGGTTTGAAGTTTAATACAGCCTTGAAAGGACAGTATTCCAGATGGGGGGAACGGTATTATAAAGACCCTAAAACAGGAGAGAATGCAGCCATTCAAAGATCCAAAGACTGTAACTTTAGCAGAGTAAAAGAGCAAGTGAGTGGCTCAGTGTGAGCAGTGTGAGCCTGGAGTGGTAGGCAGAGGCCAGACGACCCATGACGTCACTGCAGTGAAAATTTTGGTCTTTATTCTAAAAAGAAATGGGGAGCTATTTAAGAACTTTACGCAGATATTTTAATGATATTTCAGATGTGGGCTTTTAAAACATCGCACTGAATGCACTGGGAGAACTTATTCGAGATGAACAAGAGAAGGCGCAGTGAGGGCACCTGGGAGATTAACACCCTACTATGTGCTCCGTGGAAAAGGAGAAGGAAACGTCCAGAAAGAGTGCAGTCTCTTCAGCAGAAGATGGAGACTCCATGGGAGGATGGGTTTTCCAGCTGCATCTGGATTTCCCTTAGATGTCTGCACACATCATTGCTCTCCTCTGCCACATTACAGGCTGTATTTAATACATCTCCTACCCAGCAGAGTGCCTTGCTCACAGTAGGTTCTCAATACATATTTATTGATTTAGTTAACGGATGGATGAATAAACAATGGTTGTATAATTCTTCCCCAAGGAATCCAATGATGCTAGCAGAACTTGCTAGAAAGCTCCTTTGAGACTTGTTTATCTGCTGACTTTGTTGGTATTTGTAGCTAAGGCAGCATAATCTGGAAGAGTAGGTCTGATTTTGCAAATTCATTTGCCTATGAAAACAGCCCATCTTATGGAGCTATCAGTATGAGAAATAGGGATGGTGCAAGCCACGTTCTCTGGCAAACAGAGCTTCTGAAGAAAAAAGAATACAACTTGAACCCATTTGCTCTTTTGCAATCATGTAGCAATAACTGTAGGAGGCTGTGGCTTTTTCTCCTTTGTAATAATGTAGGTTTGAGTAAGCAGCTTTGAGTAACAGATGATTTCGCTACGTCTGGTAATTATTATGGGTGGTTTATCAATTGATTTAATGCTTTTTACAAGCATCAGGAAACGAATAGAGAAACAAAACCAACACCATCACATATTCTGGGAACTGATAGTGACCCAGAGAATCAAATGTTCTGTGCTTAGCAATGTCATTCCTGAACAGTGCTTTCATTTCTGGGTGAAACATTCTGTGGTGGTTCAGAAGCCCTGGGTGACACAGAAGAGCACATGACTCCTATGTCGGCGAGACCCATATGACAAATGGAAGTAAGAATGCATGCAGGCCACCATACAGGAGCTGCTGAAAACAATGCTCCTTAAAAAAATTCAGAGTTTACTCCACATTTTAAGAGCTCATTCAGCATTTTGAATGATGGTGTGCTCACCACTGTGTTTGTGAAGAAGTGAGGAAAGCCAGGGAATCTGCTGAAGGTCTCCAGTAACCATGAAAACATGCGCGAATTGTAGTACTTCAAGTTCGACAATTAAAGATCAGGGGGAGTTTAAAGATACCCCAGGAGGTTTCCCGAAAGGTGTGGAGGGATGGTGTTCTTTTCCAGCAGGTCAGTGTATTTTGCAGTTACTAATAATTATTGAAAGCCTATCGACAATCAATTTGTCTTAAACACTTCCTCGAACATGGTAAAACACGTGATTTGAAAAGAAATTGTGTGAATGTCTGCATAGTCTCCATCTCTCCCACTTACAAACACACACACACACACACACACACATTCTCAACAAATAAAATGTGAAAGTCAAAACCTTATTAACCATTAAGTTCCCAGTTCTTAATCAGCAAATTTAAATAATATACTCAAAAATTATCAGAATAATTGTCATCCAATAAAACTAATAACAACTACTGAAAACAGTAGGTCAATCCAGAGGCTGTCTCACGGGTTATTTTCACTGCACAATTGCTTTGGGTCTCCATCTCACTTTGTGAATGTCAGAATTAACTCTTTGCCATTTTTTAAAAAAAAATTGTAACTACACAGATGCGGTTTCCCTCCTTTGAAAACTTGGTTCCATATCTTGGAATTTTTTTAACCTAGATATACATTGGTTAGATAACAGTGAGCACTGATTGCATACCATATGTCAGACACTGTGGGAGATACTGTACTGGTATCAGCTGATTTATTCATTCAATTCTGCATGAATTTTGCAATTTGTATGTGTGTGTGTGTGAGGAAGACTGGCCCTGAGCTAACATCTGTGCCAATCTTCCTTTATTTTATGTGGGATGCCACCATAGCCTGTCTTGATGAGTGGTGCTAGGTCTGCGCCTGGGATCTGAAGCCCCGGCTGTGTGAACCCTAGGCTGCCAAAGCAGAGCGTGAGAACTTAACCACTACGCCACCGGGCCGGCCCAATTTTGTGATTTTTATTGTGACTTAACATTCTGCTGTATATTCTTTTCCATATCATTAAAAGTTCTTAGTAAACGTGATTTTTAATGCCTGTGCATTTTATGGGATGGATATATCATAGCAGGTTTATGGGACTGAAACAATTGGATGTTTCCAATTTTTCATTAGTGCAAATAATGTAAATATTTTCACTTACTGTAATTGTATTACAATATTATTATGATAATGAAATCAAGACAGTTACATCTTGGATGTAAATCCTCATATGTGTTTCTGATTGCAGAGCTAAGATAGATTCCCAGGAATTAAATGCTAGGTAAAGAACTTGGAACATTTTCTATTGAAAGCGTTTTTTAAAGGGGAATTTTCATAGCAAAAGGTATTTTACTTTGACCAGATTTGCCTTGTTGAAATGTAAGTTCAGGACTGAAAATCTGTTAATTATTCAGACATCTCCCCAAACAGGAGAGCTGAGTGATTTGGAGCCCCGAGCCCATTGGATATTTGCTTCTAAGCCTGTTCTGGTTTTACTCAAATTCTCTATGGAAAGTGGGAAAGAATAGTGCTCACTGTTCTGATGATCTTTGATGAGCAGGTATACGAATGCACTGACGATCTTCGACCACCGAGGCACACGAATGCTGTGCTGCTCACGAGTTGAGTGGAAAAGTGGTGAGCCAAGTCTTCTAGTTCAGTGGCAGTTTGAATGGTGCCAATGGCGGCAGGAGGTTTGTCAGGAGACCCCTGCTGAGAGGGAGCCATGCCTGAACCCGGGATGGGATGTCTGTGAGCCAAAGCTGGGGGTGTCTAGTATCTAATGATGCTCTGCTTTTGCCCACTATTCAAGAGGACCATGTTTTCAGACCTATTCCCATCAGAGCAAGCTAATCCCAACAACATTTGGTCAATATCTAGAGAATATCTCTAGGGCTCACGTGTTGAAATCTCATGAGTACCTTCCGTGGGGAGAACCAATTTGGGGGCCACATGGAAAGCCCCTGGCTTAGTAAATTGCTGACAACGTCATCTTCCTTGTCTCCTCTCTTCCTTGAAAGTAAGAACTGTGGTGCTTAGTATAGGACCACTCTGAGCCTTGATCAAGGGACTGTGTGCTAATCTGTACCTTTAGAACATCTGTTGGATCCAAAGAGAGTACGGGAGAAGCGGGCCACCTTAGTAGTCTGTGTGTTCTCTGGGACCATAAGAACTTAGCCAGTTTGCATCAGTGTAGCTATAAATAACTGGCCCTGACAAAGGGTTGTGAAGAACAGGTCCAGGGCTCTGAGCAGTTCAGACTAGGTTTGGGGTCTGTGGTCACCTGTATCAGGAAGAAAATCCAGTCCTCCTGTATGACATCATGAAACACTCCCAGGAGCTGAAACAATGCTACTGATGTGAATGATCTGCTCTAAGTGGGAGTTTAAGACTTACTACAAGCCCACAAAAGAATCTTTTGGAAAGTTTATTTTGTGAGGTGATGGACAAGAAATGACTTTTAATTCTGCCTTGGAGAACATGCATGGTGCTAGTGCCACAAAGGCATCGCAGATCCATAACCCCATGGCCTTGATGCGGGTTCGGCGAGCCGAGGAGTCGAAAGAGAGATTTCTCGGACTCTCAAGGTCTCGTAGTATTGCTGTTTTATTCAGAGAATAGCATGGGGACAGGACCCAGGGGCAGAGAAGGGCTGCAATGTGTTGACGGTTAGGGCTAATTTTATAAGGCATGGGTACATGACTTATTTTTACCAGACAAGGGAAAGATGATGTAAAAAGTCATTAAAATGGTATTAGTGCAGGTGAGGTCTAGTTATTGTGTGGTCGTATAACTTTAGATATGAATCAAGTCATATAGATCGGTGTGTAGGCCAGGACGCCTTGGGCCTCTCTCCCTGGGGCAGCCTTGATCCACATCAGCCTCACTGGAGAAGAAGGACGGGTAAAACGGACCAGAAGTAGACAACGCGTCTGCAAGCCCCAGGTCAGGCAATGATCTTGGTATTGAAACAACCAAGAAATCTCAGGTCTACTCTATGCAAATGTCTGCCCCAAGGAAGTGACACTCCAAAGCTTAGATTCCCTCTACCTTTTCCTTGCTAATTATTCAAACCACTTATCTCACCCCCTGAGTCATGAGTTCCCCAGCTCTGAGATCAGACGTTTCCTTACAGCATTTGGAGATCTGAGCGGGGCCCTGAATGTCTTGTTGTAGCCGCGTTTCTTTGTTTCCTCTTGTTTTATCTGCAGCTAGGATCTCTCTGCCCGGAGTTTCCAGGCCTTGGTCTAAGTTTTATACCCCAGAGTTGTATAAAAATGTGTGTAATCCACCTTCCTATCTTGTTCTTAGGCTGGTCATGTCCTCCCACATCCCCTCCAGCTTCCAACATAGTCATCAGGTTATGATGTTCCACACCCACCCCCCAGCATGGCCTGAGCAGCAGAGAGAGGGGTAACTCTCACTCTCAGTTACTGTCCGAGTCGGAGACGGAGCAGCAAAGAGCCTGTGCTGATGCCTGTTAGCCTAGATGGCACCTCGTTGCCAAGCTGCTATCCCCATGCCACAGGTACCGAACACTGATCCCAGGCTTTCCTATTCCAGATGTGGACTTCTCGCTCATTCTTGTTAAACCGCAGCTTGCTGCATAGAGCCCCATGCTGCCGTGCATTTAGAACTTTTTTGGATTCTGACTCTGCCACCGTTGTATTTGCGCTCCCTCGTACTTTTGGGACTTGCAGATTTGATTAAATATTTTCTATTTTTGCATCAAGTCATTGATTAAAACGCAAATAGAGCACAAACTAAAGACTGCACACTTCCCTCCATACTGACACTGATTCGTTAATCAGTGACCTTTGGGTATGATTATTTAACACTTACTGATTCTCTTCTTTTAGCCAAAGCTGGGATCACCATGGGGTGGAAGCCACACGCTCCCATCTTTGTATTCCTAGGACTCAAGAGAGTGCCAAGTAGGTGGCAGTCACAAATAGATGTTGGTTGGATAAGATGCTTGTCATAATGTTTTATTTTAAAATTTCATCTAGTCTGTCAGGAAATTACAGAAGACCCTGTTCCAGCTCACCGAAGTCCATACAATTGCTCATTAAAATATTTCCATGAAATCTGAGTCTAGTGATCCTGTCCAGGACAGAAATGATGTTATCACAGCTCGTTCTTCTTGACCCTCACTGGGCTGTCATTATCCTTGTGTTCTCTTCAGGTACTTTCAGACCATTATTTTAATAATTTGTTCTAGATTCTTTCCAGGGATCTACTTTAAATTCAGCAATCTATAGTTTGCCTTAAGTGAATCTTCTTTTTGTTGTGGTTACTGAAACGCCATTTAATCACTTCTGTTTTCTGCAGTCTTTCCTTTCTCTCTCTCTTTTTGAAAGATCACAAAGATGTTTGAGCGATCAAATCTACAAAAGTTGTCTGGCTCCTAAGATTTTGTTTAGGGCGCTCACAGACTGTCTACGCGCTTTCCTCACATCGGGTTTCCAGTCTCCTGACCTTTACCCTGAGCTGACCTCCCCTTTGTGTCAACGTATCATTACTTCCAAAATTATCCTCATGACAAAAAAACAGAGAGAGAGAGAAAGAAGGAAAGAAGGAAAGAGGAAAGGAAGGAAGCCTTTTTGTCTCAGCATTGTCTTGTCTCTGAAAAACAGAAGTTTGTATTGGGGTTACTTTGCCTCAAAAGGGGTGGAGAGAGGCCTGTGGGGAGAGAGGAGCAGAGTCAGGCGCTGTGAGCATTTGGGCCCAGAAGAAAGGATATTATGTAGCTAGTGCCCAGCTCCTTTTCCCTGAGTCGGGGAATAGGTTTCAAGTTACAGAGGGAAACATTTAACAAAGACTGCATTCTTCCGGTTGCATGGGCATACTTTAAAACCCACATTTATTTCTTACCACAGCCACCCAAGCAATCTGGGATCCCACATAAACGTGCCGTGCCTTCTGGAGAGGAAGTTTCTATGAATATTTTAGAAACAACAACAACAAAAACAAAACCGGCTGGAAGAGTCTGAATCTCAAAAATCTCAAAATTCTTATGCATTTTGAGACCTTCTAAAACAATACAAACATTCTCCTTGGTAAGTCAATAAGAAAACTCACTCTTTGAAACAATAATGCTCTGTTTCTCTCAAGTTGAGGGACTAAAATAACGGAGAAAGTCCCTGTTCCTAATTTCTCTAAACAGATGAAATGTAAAAGGCATGTGGCTGGAGTCATCGCTGGGTAAACATAGCAGGATTGTGGACACACGAGAACCTCCCGCTTCTGGGCACTCGCACATTTTCCTTCATTCCCTGAAGAATTGCTAAACCCAGCAATTAAGAACAGTAAATACCAATAGTTTGCCTTGAGGGGAATTGGGGGTTCAAGTTAAAATATCTAGGAGATTTGAAATCTGTAATTAAATAGTCTTGGTCTTAAATATCCACAATCTCCCTTTGTCACTGACTTTCTACAGTAACTTGTTCTGTCTCAGTTTACCAGTTTTGCTTTCTTATGTTATAATCTCCATAAATGACCACTTGATCCACTGCTCTTCATTCGTGTATTGTTTTTCCAGTCTTCTTAATTGGAATAAATGAACATATGACTTGACTTTAACCTATTTTTCCTTGTGCTTAAAACAAAGGGGTATAAAGTTATTTATGGATAGACGCACTTGTTTAATTTCAATCCCAAGACCTCACCAATGTGAAATGGGAGTTTATGCAAAATGCAAAAAAAAGTTCTCACCCTTTGCTGTACCTCAATTCAATGGTACAACAAAAACAAAAACGGAACAGTGGTATTTTGGATAGCATTGTCTTTACTGAAAGGCTAATTGCAGTTGTATTTTGGAGAAAGGAAGTTTACTAACACTATCTTGCTGGAAACGTTTCCTAGTACAGTTGATTCTCAATCCTAGAGCAGCCATCTTCTGTAAAGTCACATGAACACAGCGTTCGTGAACGCCCAACCATCGCTTCTAGAGGAAATGCAAGGTTAGCTTCCTGCCAGCCTCTGGTTAGGACATTTTCACCAAACGGTCAATTCATCGCTCTGTTTTAGGTGTGTTTCATTTAAAGATGCTTCTTTAATGTATTTTGTTGGCTCCGTAACGTTGAGCTCACAGCCTTCAGCGCTGTCAGTCAGGCCTGACCGAAGCTCCTTGAACGCACGCGGCTTCCGCGTGAGGCACGTCACAGCCTCCTCGCTGTGACGGGATGGCGCCTTAGCGCTACACTTTGGCACCATTTTAAACAGCGAAATCAACAACAAAGAGCACAAAATGAGAAAAAAGCACTAAATACCACAAAAAGGACCCTCGTCTACAGCATGAGAACTGAAACAAGAGGGCAGAGCGTCACCTTGTCAGACCTCAGCTGGGAACACACACATCAGATGACTCAAATTTTTGGCCACTCTGTGCATGTCCATGAATTACCAAGAAAGCACCATGAGCACTGATTTTGGGGCTACAAATACATTTTAATAAGCAGGTGAATTTGGAAACGTGGAGTCTGTGAATAATGAAGATCGACTGTACTTCTGAGTCATTTAAAGTGTTTACCGCTAATATATTTTTTCCAATACCAACACTGTCACTTTTGAATATTCATAGCTTCTTCAGTTAACTTTTTCTGACTAGAAAACCCTTTGGAATTAAAAAAAAATTTCATTCTCACTAGAAGTGTATGAAGGTTCCCTTTGCTTCGTGTCCTCTCCAACACTTATTATTTCTCACCTAGTTAATCATAGCCATTCTGATGGGTGTGCGATGATGGCTCATTGTGGTTTTGATTTGCATTTCCCTGATAGTTAGTGATGCTGAACATCTTTTCATGTGTCTATTGGCCATCAGTATATATTCTTTGGAAAAATATCTGTTCATATCCTCTGGCCATATTCTGATTGTTTTATTTGACTTTTTGTTGTTGAATCATATGAGTTCTTTATATATTTTAGAAATTAACTACTTGTCAGATATATGGTTTGCAAATGTTTTTTCCCAGTTAGTGGGTTGTCTTTTCATTTTGTTGGTGGTTTCCTTTGCTGTGCAGAAGCTTTTTAGTCTGATGTAGTCCCATTTGTTTATTTTTTCTTTTGTTTCCCTTGCCTGAGTAGTTGTGGCTTTTGAAAAGATAATGTTAAGACCAATGTCAAAGAGGGTACTGCTTATATTTTCTTCTAAGAGTTTTATGGATTAAGGTCTTACATTCAAGTCTTTAATCCATTTTGAGTTAATTTTTGTGTATGGTGTAAGATAATGGTCTGCTTTCACTTTTTTACATGTTTTTACATTGCCTAATTTTCCCAACACCACTTATTGAAGAGACTTTACTTTCCCCATTGTATGTTCTTGGCTTGTTTGTCAAACATTAACTGTCAATAGATGTGTGATTTTATTTCTGGGCTCTCAGTGTTGTTCCATTGAACTGTGTCTGTTTTTCTGCCAGTACCGTGCTGTTTTGATTACTACAGCTTTGTAACATATTTTGAATTCAGGGAGTGTGATGCAAACTGGTGCAGCCACTATGGAAAACAGTATGGAGACTCCTCAAAAAATTAAAAATAGAAATACCATATGATCCATCTATTTCACTACTGGGTATTTATCCAAAGAACATGAAATCAATAATTCAAAAATATGTACACACCCCTATGTTCATTGCAACATTATTTCACAATAGCTAAGACATGGAAGCAACCCAAGTGCCAATCAACCAATCAATGGATGAATGGATAAAGAAGATGTGGTAAATATATACAATGGAATGCTACTCAGCCATAGAAAAGACAAAATCATGCCTTTGTGATGACATGGATGGACCTCAAGGGTACTGTGCTAAGTGAGATAAGCCAGACAGAGAAAGGTAAACACTGCATGATTTCACTCATATATGGAAGATAAACAAACACATGGACGGAGAGAACAGATTAGTGGTTACCAGAGGAGAAGGGGGTGGGGGGAGGGCGAAAGAGGTAAAGTGGCACATATGTATGGTGACAGATAAAAACTAGATTATTGGTGGTGAACACGATGCAGTCTATACAGAAACTGAAGTATGATAATGTACACCTGAAATTATACAATGTTATAAACCAATATGACCTCAATTAAAGAAAAAATTCCCTGGTTATTACTTTCCACACCTATCCTCTAATTTACTAAGGACTGTGTTTTTGTTTGTTTTTAATAAGTAAATTCAGTGATGGGAAAGGAAACTGTAGCAGATGTTGTTAGAGCCCCCCACCCATATCTCCTCAGCTCGCCCCAAGTACAAATACAACATGCAGACCGCTTGAGGCTTTGTCTTTTTGCCTGAGGACATTCTCTGTCCAAAGGAATATGCTAGACCCGTAGAGGGCAGACGACACCTCAAGAGTAACCCAATCCACCCGCTCCTTACCCCTTGGTGGGACGATTCCAGGACAGCTTCCCAGCCGGACTGTGCCCTGTTCCCCACAACACTCACCTGCACTTTTGACCTTCCCACATTTCCTGTCTCAACACCCCACTCTCTGGATTGCCTCTCACATTAACTACTTTTATTCAAATCCTAGAATCAGGTTCTGCTTTTAGTGCAACTCACGCTAAGGTAGAAACAATTTTCTCAGGGAACCCTGTTGGAACAATATGCATTTCTGCAGAATTGTTTGAGCTCCTGGCTTAGAGACACAGCAGGGCCTACTGGAATGGGGTCCTCTGGACACCGGCCCCTGTTCTGTCCCTGTCTAATTCCTTGGTGCCCATGTTTGTTTCTTAGGAGTGCCGTAACAGATTGCTGCAACCTGGGGCACTTAAGACAACAGAAATGTATTCTTTTACCATTCTGGAGCCCAGAAGACTGAAATCCAGGAACCAGCAGGGCCTGACTCCTTCTGAAGATGCTAAGGGAGAACCTGTTCCAGGCCTTTCTCGTGGTGTGCAGTGTTGCCAGCCATCTTTGCCATTCCTTGGCCTGTAGATGCATCACTCCAGTCTCCGTCTCCGTCATTACGTGTGTGTGTTTATATCTTTTTCCCTCTTCTTGTAAGGACCGCAATCATTAGGGTCCACTCTATCACCATCACCATGTTAACCTGCTTATATCTGCGAAAGACCCTATTTCCAAATAAGGTCACATACACAGGGGGTTGGGACTTGAACATATCATGTTAGGGACACAATTCAAACCACAACTGTGCCTTATGTCCCTTGTCTGCAAAATGCAAGGGTTTGAGGAAGAAGCTGGTCTCTGAGACCCCTTTTAGCTCTTTAATTCCATAATTTAGACTTCAAAGATGAGTGTCGCTTTTGTTGCTATGGTTCTTTTTCTCTTTATTCTCTTACCTTCCCATTATCACCAGAGTACAAATCCAATTATGGTTCGTCTAAGAAGAAATACACATATCACCGCATATTAAAATTTAGATAAAATAAAGCATAAATCAAATTGATGTCTCTTAAAATAATTATATTCTCAACCCTAAGCATTTAACTTTCTAACTCAATCTAAGATACTCATTTAACATTTGTAAAATATTTTGAAACACTGGGTGAAAGTAACAATTACTAATGACATGATTTTCCTCGAGGACTGTTATGTTGCTGAAGATCTGTTGCTCAGGAGCAATCAAATGAAAAATTAATGTCAGAATTTTATCTGCCCAGGACCAGAGGTGGGTTTGGAAAGTTCAGAGTGCCTTCCACTCAGTTTAATCTCTCCTGCCAGGGCACGTGTCCTAATAGGGCCCATGGTATGTTATTTTTCTCTAAGCTATAATGTATTCTGCACAAGTACAGTGCTGTTGACTGGAAATGAAAATAACAGGTATAAATCATATCATTTACCCTGAGGAGTGAAGCTCTCAAAAGACCACTCTCCTTGAAGGTTGTTTTTTTTCTGATTGCTTATTTTGTAAGACTTTTACTTTTTTTTTTTTAATGTTCTGTTTATGCTACAGCAGCCAATGGAAATGAAGGCGAATTACCCTTGGAAGGAGGCACACGAGTTGTTTACTGTGCCGCAGCAGAGCCTCAGGCATATCCGCTGAAAGGCAAGAAGAGGCTGACGGGAACAGAGCTGGACCCGCTGAGCCCGGCCCCAGCAAAGTCTGTTCGGCTTTGGTGACAGGAAGTCACATGTGGTGTCATTTTCAGCTGCTGAGAGAGACAGATGCACCCAGATCAATATCACTGTCCAGTATCAAAGACGTATTGTTATCTCATCGGGCATTTTCAACCAAGGAGAACAACGCAAGTCTTATTCCATTGGAACCGCGGGAGCCTCCAGGGTCTTTCCCCTTTTCCTGGTCAAAGGGGAGAATAAAGGCTTAGCAGGTGATTGGGATTCTTATATTTGGAAACCCCCTTCAGCTAAGAGACATTACGGTCATTTTGATCTAATCATATTGCTTGTTGGTGTCAGCGTAGAGTCTGTAAATGAGCTAATGACGCCCATAACCCTTCTGATCTTTGCTGACTTTCAAGAAGAGTGAAATGGTTCGTTTGTTTTAGGTACTGTTGAAGAAGCTGGTCACCATCCCACCTGCCGCATTTGTGCACAATGTCAAAATGCTCATGGACTTTTTTCTCAAAATGGACAATTACATATTAGTACCCTCGAGGTTGGGGAGACGAGAGGGATGAACGAGACTCTTGCTTCCAGAAGTTACCCAGGAGAAGTCAGGTAGAGAACTGAGATGATCTGCTCTGAAACAAAAAGAGAGATTGGTTTTGTTTTTCTTTTTGCATCAGCAGGAAACTTGGTCCCATTTTCCACTGCACACTGTGGGTGACCATGCCGTTAGATATTGCCGTCAGGACGCTTTGTCACGGCTTTCGTATTTCTCTCCGGGCACATATACCATCAGACCCTGTGGTCTTAGCAGGCACATACAACAGGAATGGAATGCTATAAGAGCATTTCACAGTGCCTCCAACATCATTTCTACAGGCGTTTCCACAGGTGGCAGGAAGAGCCGTGTTGCCACATGCCTGGAAAGTGGGAAAGCAGCAAAAATTTTTATATGCATTTTAGGAGCTGGAGATTAAATGACATCACAGAGGTCACCACAGGGCAGCAACAGTGAATGTTTGCTAAGTCCCTGCTTACTCTACTGCCCACACTGTGAACCGAAATGCTGTGGTTGTAAGGCAACTAGATTGAGACAGAGGTCAGCAAGCCCCTGAAAGAGCTGGGCCCCACGCTTGTCTTACGCAATTGGAACCTTTTCAGTAACTCACATTATGTTCCTTAATATGTATCTTTTCCTGACCTACCTTCACTGTTGACTTGTTTTGGTGAGAACAAATTCAGAAGGTGAAACTGTGCAGGAAGCATGAGATCTGAGAGTAACACTCATGCGCTGTGACACTGGGTTTCACTGCCTTTCTCCTGGCGTCATCACCCAGCACAGAGTGCTTATTATCATAATGTTTCCATTTTCTTACAAGAAGAATTTCTAGTAAGAGAAAACAGGCCAACAGTGTATTTAATAAGTAATAAAAATACATTCTTAAGGACTGACTGAGTAGTTCAAGGTTTCCAACCTGAACCGGAAAATGGGCTTACATCCAGCACCCACTAATAATGTCCCTCTGGCCTAAGGCTCCAGTGAAAAGATATGCCAAGGACATAAATTTGGGTGCCTGTTAACATATTTTGAATTCCCCAAATCTGGAGTTTAATCATTTACATATTCTCATATCACATCGTCTGCCCAGTGATTTCTGCTTCAGAGAACCTTTAAACGTTAATTAATTAGATAATGTGTTCGCGCTGTACCTTTAAGTCCAGTTCACAATTGCGTCTGGCATATGGTGCCAAAGGACTCTGTCCCTAGACACTACTGAAATGCACAGAGCAGCACGGCAACCTTCCCAGGGGGCCCGTACCCCGCAGCGAGTTAGCAGAAGTGCAGAGGGAGCGCTGTCCAGAAAGGAAAGACGCCACACGTGCCTCTGCGCTCAGGAGAGACTTTGCAAAAGGAGAAAACATGTTTTTCATCTTTCATAATTAGCCTTTGTAAATAGGTAAGGAGTTGTTTTATTTTGCTTGGAAAAAACATACTGTTAATTGGTTCATTCATTTATTCATGAAACAAGCGTGAATGGAGTGGAGCGAGATGATGCCGGCCTGGTGGCTGAGAGCCAGAGGTGAGGGTGCCCGGCCCCTGCCTGCCACGGAGAGGCCAGTGAGAGGGCCGGCCGGGGGGCCACCTGAGCAGAGCTGGGTTTACTTCCATAGACCAGATATAACTCGATGTGCAGGGGGTGGACGTCGTGGAGAGCTGCCCAGGGGACCCTGAAGGACGGGCACTCCTTCCCCTGTTGCGGGGAGTCCCTCAGCTGGAGGGAACTGCTTTAAACAGACTTTAGCCCCTCCCTTCGGCAGCCTCTGTCTTAGTCCATTCTGGCTGCTATGAAAAAAATGCCACAAACTGGGGCCTTAAACAACAAACATTTATTTCTCACACTTTTGGAGGCTGGAAGTCCAGCAGAGAGAGGATGAGGGGGCTCTGTGGAGTCCTTTCATAAGGGCACTCATCTCATTCGTGAGGGCTCCACCCTTATGACCGAATTGCCTCCTGAAGGCCATCTCCTAACACCATCACACTGAGGGTTAGGATTTCAACATATGAACTTGGGGGGGACACAAATATTCAGGCCGCTGCACCTCTGTCCAGTAACTGGTCGATGCAAGCACACAACGACTCAGCCCCCAGCCTTAATTCCCAGCAACCGACCAGCCCAGTCCCAGCTCCGAATCTGCCCATGGGATCGGTAAAGTCTCTGGTGCAGCTGCACCGCCGTTCACGGTCCGCACAGTCCTGCTTCCTGACTCCTGGTGGGTGCTGTTCCCAACTCCTCTCCCCAGTATGCTTTCTATATGCAAATACATGTCTCAGAGTCGGCTTCCTGGGGAACTTGACCTACAAGAGTCACCACCAAGGGCAGCCCGAGAAAGCAGCAGGCCAGCCAGCTATGAGGGCCATCACTCATGGAACACAGAGGACAGACAGCCTGTGGCAGGCTGTAATGCTGCAAATGTGAAGACTGCCACTGCAGGTAGTCTGGGTGGTGGGAGGAAGTCACAGGCGGATGTGTTATCGTAGGTGTTTCAGAGGTTCCTGGGAGCGATAATTATGAGGACTGTGGAATCCACTGTTTCTTGCTGAGGGCTATTGATGCATTCGAGCAGTGGTTCTCATCAAGGGTGCATTTTGCTCCCCAGGGGATGTTTGACAATGTAACGAAACTTTTTGGTTGTCACAACTGAGGGGAGAGAATCGCTACTGACGGACGTTTGCTGCTAAAAATGCTACAGTACACAGGACAGTCCCCCAAAACAAAGAATGATCAGGCCTCAAATGTTAATAGTGCCAACGTTGAGAAACCGCGCATTAGAGCAAGACAACGAAAGGCTCAGAGTGTTAATTTAAGGCACGTGTGGAAGTCAGCGGCCCTCTGTTATGGACTGAATGTTTGTGTGCCCCCTAAATTCATACGTAGACACCTTAACTCCCAGTGTGGTGGTATTAGGAGGTGGGGCCTTTGGGACATGATTAGTTTAGATGAGACCGTGAGAGTGGAGCCATGATGGGGTTGATGCCCTTACAAGAAGAGGAGGAGACACTGGAGCTTTCTGCTGCCGTGTGGAAACATACGAAGAAGGCAAGGGTCTGCAAGCCAGGAAGACAGTCCTCACCAGGAATGCAATCTGCCAGCACCTGGATCTTGGACTCCAGCCTCCAGAACTGTGAGAGATAAATGTCTGTTGTTTAAGCCCCCGGTCTGTGGTATTTTGTTATGGCAGCCTGAGCTTACTCAGACAGCCTCCTCAGCAGAGTATAAAGAGATTATCCTCTTCTTTAGCTGGAGGGCAGAGGAAGCTGAGAATGGAGTCAGACAGCACTTTGTTGTTATTAGGGTAGTGGGCCCCCTGGGGGAGACTAAATTCTCAACTCCAGGAAATCTCCCACACGGTGCTCAGGACTCTGACTTCAGAACAGCGAGGCCCTGAAAATTGGGTCAATGAACTTGAAAATCTTGAATCCCCAGGCACCGGTCCACCCTGTGCACCTGTGGAAGTGGCCCACGGGTCCCTGTTAAAGGCCAACACTCTCACGTCGCTTGAAGACTGTGCAGTGTTCTCTGTCTCGTGGACACGCCCACCGAGCACTCTCAGAACGTGTCCCCACCTCTCCACATCGCTGTATAGCCCCACGAGGGAAGGGTAGCATCTGTGGTAGGAGGAAAGGGACCTTACAGGGAGGGATCTGGCCGACATTTTCAGCAGAAGCCTGGAGACGATATGCGAGGATGGATTCTGAGGGTGCTAGACACAATGGGGGCTGAACCTTGAAAAGGAGA
Source organism: Equus quagga (assembly GCF_021613505.1). Classification (NCBI taxonomy): domain Eukaryota; kingdom Metazoa; phylum Chordata; class Mammalia; order Perissodactyla; family Equidae; genus Equus; species Equus quagga. The sequence goes on from NC_060272.1 coordinate 5,589,928, forward strand.
AGAGAAAGTCTACTGATTTGGAGACTCCTATAATGCAAGATGTATCGCCTTAGCAAGCACCGTGGGAAATGCTGCTAAAGCCACACGGGCTCTTGGATGCTTGGAGAACGTGATGGGTCCCACTAAGTGAGCTTGAAATGCTGGAACTTCCATGGCAGATGACTGGAGTAGGAGAAAAGTTTCAGAGAAGGGGCTGTGCTGTGTAGGACCAGCTGACTGAAGTCTGGGAACCAAAGTGTCAGAAGTAGGAGTGACCAGTTTACCACCGTCCCCAGTGCCGTCCTGGGAAGTTGTGTGCTCCATACCTGTGACTCACTCTGTGACTTTGAACACCCTTGACCTCAGAGGGTGTTTCCACCTGAAGATGGTCTCATTCCATTTGAAACCACCACTGCCACCCAGTCCCATCCAGGTCCCCACACCAAGATGCCAGGGGGAAGGACACACTATCCTGGCAGGGGAAGGGGCTCCTGGGTTTCAGCTCCAAATGCCACAACAGGGATTATCAGAGTGTGTAGGAGCTCAGAGGAGAGTGAGGCCCCTTCAGCCGGGGGACTCTGTGGAGTCTTGGGGTAGGGTGGCCATATAGACGAGGAAATACATGTGCAAAATCATTGAGTCATTAAGAAATGAAGGCTTTTGATTGACTTTTTTTTTTTTTGCCAAGGAAGGTTCACCCTAAGCCAACATCCCTTGCCAATCCTCCTCTTTTTTTGCTTGAGGAAGATTAGCCCTGAGCTAGCATCTGTGCCAGTCCTCCCCCTTTTTTTGTATGTGGGATGCCCCCACAATGTGGCTGGTAAGTGGAGTAAGTCTGCTCCGGGACATGAACCCACAAAAACGGGGCCGTGGGCACGGAGCGTAGGGAACTTTAACCACTCGGCTGCCAGGCAGGGCCCTGGATTGATGTTTTTTTAAAAAAAATGCCTCAGTACACACCTGGGCTGGGGATGGAGGCACAGATTATACATAAAGTGAAAATACTACAGGTAAGCAGTTCTCTGAGAAGATATTCAATTCATGTGTTGAATAAATGAAAACAAACAACAAAGGACTATTTTCTTCACTTATCAAATGGCAAAATTTTAAAAAATGATAATACTCGATACAGATGAGACGTCTGTAAAACAGACTTCTCTTTCCATCCGCTCCCGGGATAGGACTCGGACGAGCTTGCAGGTAGCAAATTTGTAATTAGCACAGATATCCTTTGATCCAATGATTCCTCATCTGGGAGTGCATCCTGAGGCAACATATTTAAATATGGGGAAAAAAAGCTGATGAAGAAATGTTTTTCAAAGAGTTGTTTACAAGAGAGCAGTGGAGGGACTAACGAAACCATCATTTATCCACTCAAAATACTGTGCTGTCTGTTTAATGACTATAGAAACATTAGAATAAGACGGAAACATAGGTAGAATTAATGTTGAAATAATATGGTAAATGCTTAAAATGCAATGTCAAATGTACAAAGTAACACAACATGGAGAAAGTGATTAAAAGTATATAAAATACTTCCTTAAAGATGGGTAACTTGTGTCAAAATAGGTACTACTTTTCTGTTATGTTAGAATGTTGGAACTGCTTTATGTGCAGAACAGTTAAATATTGTCCTGCACACAACTGACCCAATAAAACACTGTGTCTAAAATATTTTCCTCAATAAAATATGAGTATAAATTAATAAATACACTACCCCCTTGCTGTATATATAATTTATGTAGTTATATGCCCTGCACAAAGGCTCTCAGCTTTGGGGGCTGACATCCAGCCCAGGAGGGGGTGCCTGAGATTCTATTTCCTCCTGCCCAGTGGGAGGAATTTTCTGGAAGGCAGGTGAGTGCAGCTGCTCTGGGAAGGAACACAGAGGGGGTTTCAGGCTGCTGCTCACCCAGAGGACAGCCCCGCATTTATTTGCTTTGCAAACAAATCCCATGAATAAAGTTATTTGCCCCCGGCGCCCCCGCCCTAGAGGACTTTAGAGTCAGATAGCCTCTCCTGGATATGGGGCTTGAGTAACTTGCGTACCTTCTGTAAAATGGGGATGTGTACACAAATTAGACATGGTGGAGGGTAGCCTTTCTGGTTGGACTTCTCTGTCTTTTCTCCTTCCCCGGCTTTCCAGCAAAGATCCTCCTTTCCGGGACCAGTTCTTGGGCTTTTGTGAACAAGCCGTGGAGTTCAAATGCTGAGGGCAGGTGCTGGGAAGCTGGCAGCATGCATCTTCCCAGGTGCTATGAACTGTGAGAGCAGCTGCAGGAAGATGAAATGGGAAGGAACAGGCGCAGTGGTGTGAGACTGTGTATCCACCCACTGCTTGGAGAAAGAAGGAGAGTAACTAATGAACACAGTTGCATTCAGCCAGCACTGACTGTTCTCTAGCAGCCTTTAGAGACACAGTGTGATGACAAAGTAACAGGACGTCGACCTCACGGAGTCATGGTGAGGACTGGGAAAAAATGCACATGGCACCAGAGAGGTGCCCAGCACCCGGCAGGTGCTCCACAGATGTCAGTTTCCATCTCCATTCCCGTTCCTGTGGGATGGAAAGAAAATAGGGAAGCTCAGGTGGGCTGGTGATGAGCTGCCGCGAGATTGGGAGCGGGTATGGACTGAAGCGGTTTTCACTTGCTGGGCTCCCATTATGCTGGGAGGTCATTTCTGAAGGAAAGTGATAGGGTGAGGGTGCCGAGGAAAGGGTGGAAGTTGCAATAGCAGCCTAGCAACCCAGGAAAAGATGCTGACCAGGGTCAAGGAAGGACAAGGGATGACAGGTAGATGGCAAGGAGTCGAGTATGAGAACAGTGGGTTTGGATCCCTTCGCTGTTAGACCCCTGGCTTTTCCTCCGGTTTTCAGGGGCTCCCTGGGAGCACCACTGGGAACCTATGTTGGTGTTTGTCTGTGCCATGCATTCGTGGCTGCTTCTCCATAACGGTACAGGAGGTTTCTCCTTAAGGAGACCACAAAGAGGGTCCTGAGCCAGCCTCTGACTCGCAGGCCTGGGGCATCATTTCAGCAAAGAGGGAAATGAGCAGCACCCAGTGCTGTTTATGTCCCGGGCGGCAATTGGAGGCAGCCTTGCCCATGAATGAAGCACAGAAAAGTGAGGGTTATTCCCTCCAGGTTTGGAGAGGAACAGGAAGCCCTTTTCTGGGCTGGCATGTGATGTGTCTCAGGAGCTTCTGTCCTGGGTTCAGGTGCCTGGAAGAGATGGGGCCATCCTCCTCGGTAATGCAGCACAGCCAGCAACCCACGTGGATCCCCTGGGCTGGGAGGCTGCGAAATAAGCAACCAGTAGAATAAACAAGCAATGAGAGTTCATCTGGGGGCTGCAAACCCGGCCGGCAGAGGCAGCCCTGCGCACACATACTGCGCAGAGAAGGCCACGGGCTTTGCGTGAATCCCTCCCTTCAGCCAGCTCCAATTTAGGAATTGAGACTGGTGACCCACATGCTTTGAATGGATTTTTCTGTTTTTGCCGCTGCCTCTGCTGCTGCCGACAGATTCTAGCATTTTCTACTCTTTTTACATCTCTTGCTGCCTGGATGGAGATGAAAACATAATACACCAGGCCTAGGCTGTTCAAAATCAGGGCACCAGAGAAATTGGAAGAAAAAAGAAACAACATTATTTTTTGCAGCGTGTTATGTTTTGTCTGCCAGCCAATGGCACTTTGTTATGTCACTTGGGGAGGGGGGTTATTTACTATAAGTTAGCATTTGGGTGATACTACTATTTCAATGATCTTTAAAAACTTAACCTATCTCTTGCCCTGAAACATCAGCTGTAGAGATTTTGTACACAGGGCAAATATATAGGGACACACACACGCATACACAGAAGCTTTTCTTTCATGACGGCGACCTTTCATAAGCACTAACATTGATTTGAAGAGAAATGTTAACACTTTACAGCAAGGCTTAGAACAGACTGAGGGGATGGAAAACAGGCATCATCTGATGAATTTGACGGAGGAGGACAATGAGTCAAGATCATTGTTCAGTAGGACTGGTGCTTGTTTGGTGGGAACGTCCAAAACATGACATCAGGGCCCGGCTCCCTTCAGCTGATGCAGGTCAACTCCGGGCGTCAGAGCAATGGGGTCCAGAGGGAACTGAGACGTCTTTTCAATGTCCCTGGGGAGCTGCTCTGCATCAGAAGCCATCTAGAAACTAAATGATGGAGGAGACAAAAACAAATCAGAAGTATTCCGCTTAGAATTTGTGATGTTTTTCCTGCCCTCGATACCTAGCATAATATCCGGTCAGAAATATGTGCTGGGAATTTGCTTCTCCAGTGAGTGGATAAACAAGGGAATACATTTCTTTGGAATTTCTTGTCTTTCTTTTCTTCGTTGTCAATCTTATTTGTCTGTTACGACTCAGACGCAAACATCTGCAGAAGGCTGCTCTTCTCACTTGATCTCTATGTCACTTATGGCCTGGCCAAAAAGACCTACTGTTGTTATGAATGTCTTCATCTGGGCTTCTCCTGACACCAGCGTTGCTGTTATTTAATATGTTCAGCGTCTAAGTAAGAAGGTGAAGGCGGAATTATGCAAGCGAGCTGGTGAAAAGAACCCATTCAAACACCGAATCCTGGGAGATTTACTCTTCTTAATTCTGGGAATGAAATAGTGTAACAAGATGGCGGTTCACACCTGGGTCCTGCAGGTGGGGTCTGTGAGGCTCACAAGGGAAGGGGGAGTCACTGGGTTGAAGAGATTTTTCCAAAGTAGGTTTGGCTCTCAATTCCAGAGCCTTGGCTATTGGCTAAGAAGTCGAGGTACCATATTAGTTTCTGGGGCTGCTGTGACAAAATACCACAGACGGGGCAGCTTAAAATAACAGAGTTTATTCTTTCACAATTCTGGAAGCCAGAAGTCCAAGGTGAAGGTATCGGCAGGGTTGCTTCCTTCCGAGGCTGTGAGGGAGAATCTGGTCCTCCTGGCTCCGGTGGTTTGCTGGGAATCTTTGGTGATCCTTGGCTTGGTCATGCATCCCTCTCGTCACTGCCACCATCTTCATATGGCGTTCTCCCTGTGTGCACATCTGTGTCCAAATTTCCCCTTTTTAAGTGATATCAGTCATATTGGATTAGGGCCTGCCCATATGGCCTCATCATAACTCGATTATCTCTGTAAAGGCTCCCTTCAAAGAAGGTCACCTTCTGGGTTTGGGAGTTAGAACTTCAACATGTCTTCTTTTGAGGGGGACACAGTTCAACCCATAGCAGGTGCCAATGAAAACTCTGCTCTGCCAACTTGTGCTTTTCCTTAGTGATATGGCCTGTGTCACCTGTTTATTGTGCAAGAGCTTCTAAGGCCCCCGGATCGAGCTTACGACAAGATCAGGAAGACTTTAAAGACAGCATTAAAGTAAAGTCTTGACTCTGGTCTTTCATAAGCCTGCTTACACAGGGGGCGGCCATTGTGATGCTAACTAGTTTTACCAGCATACGGTTCTTGGCAATAAGAGGCCTTGTACATAATTAGTTTGCATCAAAAAAAAACTACCCTGGCTAATATTCCATATTTAATAACGCCTATTTAACAACTCAAAATAACTGCATATCCTGCTCGACCATGGAACCTACAGTCCTGGATTCGGAGGGTGCCAATGGTATGAAGGGTTCATAAAGCAGACGTGTCTGTTGCTTTAATCTCACCTGGAGTGAGCTGACGCTGGCCCTTTGCGCTGCCCCAGCAGGGACACCCTGGTCCCCTCAGCAGCTCCTCCCTAAGAGCAGCCTCTGGGCCTGCCCCTCACAGCCTGTCCACACGCGGGACGAAATGAGCATGAAACTGGGGCCATTTCAACCAGATGGCAGGTGTGAGAGCTGCTCATACAAACCTTATCACGATTTTCAGCTTCGCTCAGGGCTCTTGAGGTCAAGGTGACATGTTCTGCCAAAAGTGCAATTTCTTAGAAACAATCTCTAGGAAAGTACTTTGTGCACTTTAAACTGTGACACAGATGGAACTATTATACTATTATTATTGTCATCATCATTATGATTACTTTTTCCAACACGACTAGCGTTACCTTTCCATGCTCATGTGTCGCCGTGTCCCAGGCCTGGAGGGGCAGACAGCTGTGTTGGCAGCCTTTGCACATGATTCCTAATGACCCCCACTCCCGGCACTCATGCCTCTGTAGTCCCCTCCCCTGAGTGTGGCTGGATTTAGTCACGTCTTCTAATGAGTAGCACCGACAGCAGAAGTGCTGCATGCCACTCCTAAGGGCAGGTCCTACAGGGCGGGACTCTCTGTTGCTGCCTTTCTCTCTTCCCTCACTCCCTGTCTCTTCTCGACTGCTTGCTCTCATGAAGCTAGAAAGGCCCACAGGACAAGGGGCTGAGGGCAGCCTCTGGCCAGCTGCTCCCGGGGGACCTGAGGCCCTAGAGTAAGCTTACCAGGTAGTGAGGTTAGAAGAGATCCTTCGCAGGTGAGCTTTGAGATGCCTGCAGATGTGGATGATGGATTGACTGCAGCCTGAGAGACAGCCTGAGCAGAGGACCCAGCAGAGCCATGCCAAGGTTCCTGCCCATAGGAACTGTGAGTGATGTATGCTGTTTAAGCTGTGTTGGGGACTGAATTGTGTCCCCTCAAATTTGTGTGTTGAAACTCTAATCCCCAATGTCACTATATTTGGAGATAGGGCCTTTAAGGAGGTAATTAAGGTTAAATGAGGTCATAAGGGAGGGGCTATTATCTGATAGGACTGGTGTCCTTCTAAGAAGAGAGAAAGACAGCAGGGATGCGTGTGCACAGAGGAAAGGCCGAGTGAGGACACAGCGAGAATGTGGCCTCTACAAGCCGAGGAGAGAGGCCTCAGGAGGAAGCAAACCTGCCGACACCTTGGTCTCAGACTTCCAGCCTCCGGAACTGTGAGAGAATAAATTTCTGTTGTCTAAGCCACACAGCCTGTGTTGTTTTGTCATGGACGCCCCAGCAGACTAACATGAGCTGCTCAGTTCAGGGGTGATTTGTTACGCAGCAATAGATGACTAATATAAGAGTCAACACATGGTGGATTCACATTCACTCTGGTTCTGAAATTATCTCCATTTTGGGATTGAATACGTGGTGGCTGAAAGAAGTTGGCTCAGTTGCCTAAAGTCATGAAGCTCATCATATAGCTGCCAAGATCCACACTCAGGTCTGCAAGGTGAGAAGAGAAACGATTCTTGGAGGGTACCAACTTCTCAGAGATCAGACAAAGAAAAATCCTAGGAGAGAAGCTGAGGAGGGGCAGTATGAGTGATAAGAAGACAACTGATGTTGTCCCCTAATCAAAGGAGGGTTCTTCTAGGTTGGAATAGTGTTCCCTGCCACAGGCAGGAGAGCCATCAGGTAAGTTATGGGTTTTTGGGAAGTGTTCCGTGAGGAGTTTCAGTGGTTTAATAAGAACAGAAACAAGACTCCTGTCCAAAGAGTGGGAGGTGAGGAAGAGGGAACCATGACCCCTTCTTTAAGAGGTTTGATGGTAAAGTGAAGGGGGAATGGGCAATGGCTAGGTCCTCTTTTGGTAAATTCTGGTGTGCAGACCCTTCCTTACCTGATTCCTTCCCGTCTGATGATAGAAATTTAAGTCAGTTGGGTTTTGAATGCCCAGACACCGGCATACTGCTCTCTTTAAACATTTTCTTCCTTTTTAATTGATCCAGAATATCTCTGTGAAGCAAGCCATCAGACTTTGACTGTTAACTAGCCAATACATGGGAAAAAGTTCAACATGGGGCATCAAGAGATCTGATTATAGTCTGTCTGTATGTCAGAGCAGATGCTCCCTCCAGCAAGGTCTTTCCAGCCCCAGTCAGCCCATGTGTCAGGGCAGTTCTATTCTTGTGCCAAAGAGAGGGTTGAGTTGGAAAAGACAAACTTGAGAATTTCTTGAGATTTTGATTTTTGTAAAATCCTATAAAGACTCTCACCGAGCCAGTCTTGGCCCAGGTGTTACTTAATTCCCATACCTTGGAGAGCACCTATGAAGCCAATGCGCTTTCCTAGTATTCTTCAAGCTAATGTTGTCTTTGTTTATGACTTCCCTTACCTTGATATCCAAGAAGGTCATGCTTATAAGGGACAATGATTTCTGCAAAGTTGCATATGCATACTCACACACAGTTAGTTGGACAGTGGGAGATTGACTCGTGTGTAGAGCAATCTCTGAGACAAGGTCTCAAAGGAGATGAAGAAGGCTAAGGAATAGAGCAGGCCTCGGACAGGAAGCGGGAGGCCAGGGAGATCATAAGAGGAGGAGGTTGGAATGATGGATGCAGACATGTCTGTGGTGGAGCGGGTCATAGTTGGGTGTCCTGCTTCATCTCCATTCTGTAAAAGACACACAGATTTAGGTGATGCTGAGTTTGGTTGTTAATTTTCCAGTCATATAATGTGGAAATTCAGCAAGGATCCTGGAACAGATCCCACACCTTCTACAAGAGAATGTGCCATGCAGTGGTGGGACTGGGCTGACAATCCAAATGGGTGGACATTGTTGGCTATGGAGAGGCGGATTGAAATGGAGCCAACTACAATATCATGTTGAAGTAGCAGGGGGAATTTTGTAACACTCAGAATGGTCAAAAGAGATGTGAGGCCTTCCATTTGTAAATTGTGACAATGTCAAACTAGCAAATTACCCTGAGAAAGTTAAAGACAGCTTGTGTGTGCCGTCTGATGGACAGACCTGCAATGACCCCAAGTTAGCTAGACTAGCCCAGACTGCTCGGGCTCAAGTACCCATGAGGCTTCCCCATCACAAGAGGCTGTTGCTTCTCTATATAGTGCTTTTCATAAACCAAAACTTCTCCATCAGTTCATGTTTCTATTTCTTGTCTGATGGATTGGCTATTGGTTTTGTTTGTCTCTATCCCCAAGAAAATGTAGTCAACGTGACATCTGAGCAATTGTGCCTCTTATTTCCTGTTGTCTCCCCCCCTCCCACAGCTCTGCCTGAACTGTTTGGTGGTGGTAAAATGCATGAATTTGTCCCCCATCCCTTCCCACCTGCCTATTCCTGAATATCTTTTCTGTTCTGCCTGTGGAAAGGGTGCAGGGATAATAAAGTAGGTCAAACTTCTAATTATGCCATTAATTTGCTTGATTATTTGAGGTAAGTGTTATAGGCTGAATTGTATCCTCCCACAAAAAGATAGGTTGAAGTCCTATCCCCTGGTACCTCGGAGTGGGACCTTAGTTGGAAAAGGGGTCATTGCAGACAATTAGTTAAGATGAGGTCGTACTGGAGTAGGGTGAGCCCCTAATTCAATGTGACTGGTGTCCTTATAAGTGTGAAGACAGGCACAGAGAGAAGGCACGTGACAACAAAGAGAGAGGGTGGAGTCAGGCAGCTGCAAGCCAAGGAATGTCTGGGGCTTCCAGAAGCTGGGAGAGGCGAAGGATCCTCTCACAGACTTCAGTGGGAGCCTGGCCCTGCCGATACCTTGATCTGTGAGAGGACGAATACACTTATGTTGTTTTAACCCCCCTGGTTTATGGGACTCTGTTCCAGCAGCTCCTAGACACTCACACAGTAAGTCTTGTGACTTCTCTAAGCATGGAATTCCTCATCTCAAAAATGACAATAATAACTGTGTCACTTAAAGAAAACAATTTAGGGAAATTAAAACAAGACCTTCTTCAAATTAATTCATATACCACAGTATGTTTCATCTTTAAAGTTCAGGCAGTTTGCCTCCTAAAACAGTGATAGAATGGTCCCTGTGCCAATTTTGCCACTAACTTGCACCCAGTTTCCTCGTCTTTAAAACTAGCACCCGGATGCAGACTCTGCTCATCTTCATTCACCCTCACAAAAATGCAACAGCTCTTACATATTTCATTTATTTTTGATTGATATCCCATCTACTTCCAACATGTATTTGAGGCAGCTCACCATCAAAACACGGATACAAGTTTTATGCATTCCAAGCATGATAACACTGCAAAGACAAGACAGTAAAATACATGATGATATATGGTTATGTGGTATACTACATGCAGAAAGGGTGATAAATTTTTGTGACTCATGTATGAAGATGTATCTTTCTAATACTGTGTGACTCGGGTTATTTCATTTATTTATTTCATCAATTTTGTTCTTTTGTTTTCCTAGCGATTTCTAGGAATGACAAACTGATCATGGTTTAATACAAACTGTGAATCTTGTAGTCCCCTGTGTGTGACTTATAGGGTAATGAATGGTGGGGGTGGGGTGCATTTTGAAGACACTCTCAGTTTTTCTGTCTTCAGGCAGTATTTCGTGTGATTGATCGGTTACAGGTCACACATCAATTTCTGTTTGGTCACACAGGCGGCACGCGTAGATGTGTGTCTATAGGTCTGCTCTCCAGCTCTGTTAAGCAAGACAGGGAAGCTGATAATTGAGAGTTCTGGCCTGGAGGGGTAAGGGCATGCCCCACTTTATTCCTGCTTTTCCCCCTAAAGCCTTCAAAGCCAAGTTCAAGTCAATTGTCACTTATCATTTCACGTATTTTTTGTTTTCATACTTTTTCAGCTGATTAACCAAACATTACTTTAAATTGGCATAATACCTTATAGTTAATAGATTGCTTTCATTTTTAAGTAATTATCTTGTGTGTGTGTGTGTGTGTGTGTGTGTGTGTGGTTGATCATTTCAACAAGAAGACCACTGATGGGGCCAGCCCCGTGGCCAAGTGGTTAAGTTCGCCTGCTCTGCTTCAGCAGCCCAGGGTTTTGCAGATTCGGATCCGGGGCACAGACCTAGCGCTGCTCATCAAGCCATGCTGAGGTGGCGTCCCATGTAGCACAACCAGAAGGACCCACAACTAGAATATACAACTATGTACTGGGGGACTTTGGGGAGAAGAAGAAGAAAATAAAATGATTGGCAACAGATGTTAGCTCAGGTGCCAATTTAAAAAAAAAAAAACACAAAAAAAATCACAGACTTTTCCCAGACGCTCTCTCAGGAAGTGGAAGAGCTGACTCCAAGGGCCCCGTCCTGCCTTTGTCCTCTCTGTCATGACACCAGGACCTGCAGGTAGATATCTCTGACTTCTCCTCGGACCTCTCAGAAGGTGCAGTACAGCAGACACTCACTCCACACATGTTCGCCCTACTGATCAGGGCTGGGAATGGTTTGGGGGCAAGGAGCTCTTAATTGGTCACTACCTTCAGAAGACAGCCTTGTTGGGTGTTCAGTAAGTGGGAAACTCACCTCAGTGAAGCACCTGTTCAATGACAAGACTGTTAGAAACATGTCAAAATCTCTCAGGTTGAGGGAAGACGACAAAAGGAACCCCAGGAAGCAGCACATTTGTCTGTTATGGAGAAACAGGCTGAGTCATGGACTTAGATGGCAAAAGGGGTGGCCCGACCGTAACCTTTCCCTGAGTTCAGGAAGAACAAGACAGTGTAGGGGAGGGAAGATATGTGATTTGATTCTTCCCTACCTTTTCTCCCAAATCAACAGATTGCATAGCCCATTTGCTGTCAATGGACTCTACTAAATGGAATGCGCAGATTAAAAAGAAAAAAGGCAGAGAAGACTGCGTCCCATACTTTCACCATAAGCATCTTCACTGTAGACATCCTCGCCGCAAACATTTTCACCACGTAACTAATTGGCTGTAAGGCAATTTTGCCGTAAAAGATAAAATAACTGGTTAACAGAGCCAGTTATCTCTAAGCACTTGATAGAAAATACAGTGATAAAACTTCCTGAAAGTGTGAAACAAGAGAATGTCAAGGCAGATTGCCTGCTGTACTAGAAAATGATAACATAGTTTGCAGATCCTTCGGTGAGCAGTCATTCCTCCCACTCATCAAACCCAAAACTTTACCAAGCTATGGCAAATACAAAAGAGGCGGTTAGGCATTCATGACAGTCTTCGAATGCATTAATTATCGATTCTTAGCTAACTTAGACGCAACAGCTTGTTCTGGAGTGCTGTCTTTACCAAATTTATCAGCAATATTAGAAGTTGGGGGCAAAAGAAGAATAAAGCTCCTCCTCCTGTCCTCTCATAGAAGAGGTGGTTACGTGATTCCTGATAAGTACAAATTGCTTGAAAATGTTTAAAAAAAGAAATTGTGATTTGATAGTGGAGAACACGATGTGGACAGAATTTTGGTATTTGGCAGAGAACATGGTTTAGATGATTTCGTGAAATAAGGGACTGGGCATGCGTTGGGACATTTAAATGTAGCCCAGACATGTACTACATGTTTTTCTATGTCCTTTTTAATGTCCCCTTTAAATATTATTTTTTGCTATTTTACCTTTTACGGTAAAATTGCCTTATGGCCAGTTAGTTACGTGGTGAAAATGTTTGAGGCAAAGATGTCCACAGCAAAGATGCTTACGGTGAAAGTACCTAAAACTGTGACCTGCCATCATCTTGAATCATCTTTGAGTTCTGCTTTCTATCTTGAACTGCTTTACCTCCCGGTGTCAGTCTTAATGGATCATCTCAAATATATCTTTCTTCAGTCTCTTGAGGGAAGTGCTGGACATGTTTTCCCATCTTAGGCTGGTGGTGGGGCTGATTAATCTTGCTACCACAAGCCTTGTATCCAGTGTGCGAGGGGGAAACACGGACGCCAGACTGTCCTTGTAGAATCAGCCGTTTCCTTACCACTTTGAGTGAAATACAGACTTAATGGGTCTGGGCAGAAATAGGAGACCAGACACAGGTGAGCTAAAAATTGAAACAGGGATCAGGGACAAGAGCAAAGGAGAATTGCACTTAATAAGCATCTGACAGTGTAGGGGATATTTTATGACTAATGCTAAACTTCAATTCCATCTGTCGTTACAGGACTTCAAATTGTTTTCTTCTTCTGTGAATGTGTCTGAATGTCATGTTGTGACGTATTTATGTGTCTTGAATGATTGGGAGAACTGAATCAACTCTCATGTTTACTTTTCACATGTACATTAACTAGCTCATTTCGACTGGCTGAGTACCGCATCTGGGATATGAAGGTATAAATATCATGGAGTCTGTACCTTAGGTAATATTTTGCCTCTTGGGCATGGTTATAGTTATTTGTTACAGTAGAGCAGGTTAGGTCTACGGATGAAGGGAAAAACTCATGGGTCTGGGTCATGTTAATTATGGAGAAAGTAAGATCTAGGACTTCTGCTGAAAGGATATTAGAATTTTGTGGCCATGTAAGTAGTGTGGGTTGGAGTATATGGCAAGACAGTCTACATCGAAAAATGAATTAAACAACAGTGGCCTCTTATAATGATGAAGAATTATGTAAAGTAGAAATGTAAGAAGGATTATGGAAGTAATTGAATTGCTCTTTTTAGTTTTCTTGACACCTCTGCGTCATGTGGTCTTAGCACTCTTCCTCATTTATCTACCCCTGAGTAGACAGAGGGATCTGGATCTACCTAAATACAGTAGCGCTATAGACATATTAACAACCTATCCATTGCCAGCTAGTGAGCAAGTCATATTTCATAGCTCTAATGTAATCAGAGGCTACAAAATTTAATCAAGGGCTACAATATTTCATGCTTGTGAGGCCATTACTTTGAAATATTGTGTTTTTTTTTAAGCACAAGAAAAGACCAGTACTTACATTGGATTTTAAACCAATAATATTGAAATATTTAAAAGAACTCAGATGAATCTTGTAATAGTGATTGGAAATCTTAAACCTGAAAAAATTTTGCAAGTAGCCGGTGAAGAACAAAGCTGTAATTTGTGTGTTTTCTCTATTTCCTCAAATAGAAGGTGGCTAGCCGATGGCAAATGCATAGCGCCAAGTCAAAGAGAGATAAATATTTCAATTATAATCATTGCCTCAATATTTTTTTCCTGAATTGTTTTTAAAGCCAAAATATCAAAGAGTGATACTAGATGCATATCACGTGTGAAGCATGATCAAACTACCTGATATCCTGATCATGTTCATTTTGCAGTGGAATTTTCCAGTTTAGTTCTTACAGACCTCATCTTTATAAGGGAGAATACATAAAGGGGTTCCATGATCAAGCAATTTTGGAAAATACTATGTATTATGTCTTATTTGCCTTTTGGAAAGCGGCTAAATATATTTGCAAGTTAAAGATTAATAATTCCTTTAGTAAAGAGACATTAAAAATGAAATCATTGCCATTAGGCAATCATCACACAAAAGCCCAAAGTCATCTCTCTCCATCCTTTTATTCTGAAACTTGAACTGGCCCACAGATTATTGAACTGCATTGTAAAAGGAAATGAGATATCCTACAAACACTCAGAAAATGATACCTATGTGGCAAAACTATCTAATTTATATGTATTGAACCACATCACTACGGCGTAAAGAAATCCTAAAATTGTTTTTAAAATAATCTCTTTGGTTTGTAATAGAATCCATAATTTCTTGGTGTTGCATTCCCATAGTGCGTGATTTGGCACTCTTCAAAATTGGATTAATTTTCCCCCTTATGACACCACTTCACATGAAGAAGCAATGGTGTTTAACCACAGGAACCCCTGATGCACAGGGTGGGTTTCTCTCTTCTTGCCACCTTATTGGAGACACCAGTGATCACAAGGAGAGAGCAGGTGACACCTGGTGCTTCCCCTCAGGCTCATGGCTTCTCTACCTTCATGACTCTCTACAGGGAAGGGAAGAAGGAAGGAAGGGTGGGAGAAAATTTAAAATACTCACGTTTTATGTTCCTTGATTTCATGAATAGTAATAGTGTTGTGGGTTGAAATATATCCCCCAAACAGATATGTTCAAATCCTAACCCTCTGTACCTGTGAGTATGACCTTATTTAGAACTGGGGTCTTTGCAAATGCAATCAAGTTAAGATGAGGTCATTAGGAAGGACCTTAATCCAATGACCAGTGTTATAGGAGAAAACACCATGTGAAGGCAAATGAAAAACAAAGATAACATTAGCTTGAAGAATCCCAGGAGAGTTTCTTGCCTGGGGGGAACCCCATGTGATGACAGAGGACGAGGCTGGAGTGAGGCAGCTGCAAGCCAAGCAGCAACACCAAAGATGCCTGGCAAGAATCAGATGTGAGGGGAGGGAGCGTGGCCCTGCAGGCACCTCGGTCTAGGACTTCCGGCCCCTAGAACTGTGAGTTGATAAATTTCTGCTGTTTTAAGCCACTCAGTTTGTGGTACTTTGTTAACAACAGCCACAGGAAACCAACACAAGTAGCTAGTGGTTACTTTCTTTTCTATTTTAGGCATGGTGCTAGGCCTTGTCCATGCTTTACTCCTTACAACTGCTCTGGCAATAGGTCTGTTCTCTCCCACTGTACACAAACAGAAACTTTTGATTGTCCTGGAGCAGCAGCATTAACATTACCTGGGAAATTGCCAGAAATTCAAGTTTTCAGGATCACCCCAGACACAGTGAATCAGAAACTCTGCAGGTGGGCCCAGCACTCTGAGCTTAATGAGATCTCCAGATGATGCTGATGCACGATCAGGTGTGAACACTGGCGATGTGAACGTCTGAGTAGGGACACAGGAAAGATTTGGATGCAGCTCTCTCTAACTCAAAAGCCCATGTTCCTCTTGACAACCTGGGTACATATGCACACTCACACATGCCCACACTCACATGCAACTTACACTCATACATGCCACCTGCAACTACGCACACATAAACACGCACACAGCCGAACACACTCACACCTAAACGCACCCACAACCACCACTCACACACAACCACACACTCACACACACGCTGTCACACACACTCACACGTAAACATGTCTGAACACACACTTATTTAAAAAAAGAAAGAGAAAGAAAGAAAGGAAACGCTGGGAAACAGAAAAGAAGGGCCAGCTTTGGTGGATTGTTCCTCTTCTTCTCCCAGACGGCAGAAGCCCAGGGGACCTCGCTGGTTTCTGTTGTGTCCTGGAGGCTCAGGCACTCTCTTATGGCTTCGAAAGAGTGTGTAATGATAACCTTTGTTTCTACTCTTATCTGTGTCAAGGCCAAAGGCTAAATGACAAAGTCCAAGCAGCCTCTTCACCCAGAAGAAGAATGAATGAACTCATTTACAACAATTTGTTTGCCTTTCTATACTTTCCTCAAGGATGTTTATGAACATGTCGACATTATATTTTGCCTAATACAAGCTTTCTTTCAGAATATTTTCACCTGCTACCCTATGAAATACTTGATGATCCTGACTCGAATCTGTGAAGTTTAAAGCATTTGCAAGACACATGGGTCTCATTTTCTAAAGGCTTAGCAACAAGGCAAAGCAGACCATTGCACTTGCTGACATGGGAATAGAATTGTAGCGTCGAACACATTTGGTGACTCAAATAAGCTCTTTTTTCTTATATCGTGGGCATTAGCTAACAGTGTTCAGCTAATACACTACTTTGATATAATATTGGTAATATAATAATTATATCGGAAAAGCCAATTCTCTCCCCTGTGAAAAGAGATGAGTATACTGCTCAGGCGATTTCCTACTGCAAGACTTGTGGGAGCTTCTGGGGACCCAGGGCAGCCCCAACTTCATCTGATTTGCAGGTTCATCTCTGCTCAGATGTATTTGTAGTTCAGAAGTGAGCATGTCAATACCCTTGCCTGGATGGTTCCTAAGATTTCTTCCAGTCTTTAATGCTTTATAATTTTCTTCTCCTATTCGGTGACTTGGAAGAACCAGGAGTTCTGTTTTCCTAGCTTTTGGCTTTGCCAATATCCTCCCCAGCCAACCCCCATCTAAGAAGCGTTTATTAGGAGGGATTTAGGTGGAAACATTATCAGAAAGACATATTCTTGTAAAGATTGCCTTTGACAATACATTGGCCCAAAGCATAAAAAAGTCTTTCGAGTCTGAAGTTGAATCAAGACTGTGCCTCCATCCTTCCCTCCACAGGACTATCTTCAGAGAGTTCATCACGCTTTCCAGTAGTGCGTCTCTGGAAGTGCAAAGAACTGCCTTTAAATAGCTGCTGATCTTCGTATCATTAATTTCCTGCTCCGGAAACTGAAATGCCTTGTAATTATCCAGCTGTAGGAATACATAAGATGGTACTAAATTTTGCTTTAAGTACAGCCCATTGCAAAAACGGAAGCCAAAATATATAATTAGGTTGGCATTAACATTCAATAGCTGTGCGATCTCGGAGTGGCACAATGGCTGGGACATCCGTGAAGGACAGGCAGTCTGGGTAATGTAGCAGAAACACTTATCTAATAGCGTGCCCTCCCATGCCCCTGTCATAGCGCCAGCATATTAGTCCTATTACCAGTCTGCGAGTACAGTAGGATTCCACTTTGCAGTCCCTGCCAAAAGAAACAGCCTCCCCTGTCTTAGGAGCAAATGTCTGCACACGAAAATGAAAACGAAAAGTAATTAGATTACAGGGTTTCAGGCTGAACCCAGTGCAAAAAAAAACAGTCCATCTTGCCCATTTACATGAATAAACATCCCACTATTCTTCCCAGAGGATGTTCACAGGGCAAGGGTCATGATTTTCCATAATGAATTCCAAGAAAACTCTTTAGACAAGGAAAGAAAAGTGGTTGCTTTGACCTATCACCTGCCTATAATCGTGATGAAAAGTCACTGGTGATTTTGTGACAAGTATGTGTTTCCCTTTCTAGTCATGATTTTTAAAACTCTGCAATGTGGCTCTGTCAGGCCAATTTAGACACCCAGGCAAGAAGAAAATAAACATTTTCTGCTTAGAAGTTGCTTAAAGCACAGCGCATATTCTTAAGAAACAAAATGCTATTGTCAGTTGTTAGAGGCTGTCCAGTATTTAAGCTCTTTTGACCTATAAAAGGGAGGGTTTCAGCATGATAGCTTGGAAGAAAAAAAATCCTAATTACTATTAATGAGATTCATTATAATGTGGAGTCTCCCAGCAATGAATTTTAAATGTCCCTTGTCAGTTTTTCTATCAACACGGCACAGAAGAAAACATCTGCTCCAGGATACCCATGGAGTTGCATTCTTATTAGCTGCTATGGATAATCTATTTATTTTCAGACTTGTCATGTTGGTGGACGAGGGATCAATCTTTCCTTTAAATCGGTTTTTCCACCAAAAGCTAAAAGCCAGGGTGTTTGTGTGGTATGTTTTTAAAATCTTATATTAAAAATAAGTGAAAGGAATTAAACTTTAATTGCTTTTTTCTTCTTTTTTCGGTTTTTTCCTGTTTGGCCTAATACAAATTACCCTCGTTGCTTCTTCTTGTCAGATGGGGGAAATCCCTACACTATTATATTTCAGAAAAATCAAGTCTTTTTGTGAACAACATAATTCCAACTCTATCAGAAGCTTAATAAAATCTTCCTAGAAGTTACTGTCTTGAAAAGCGAGGCCCAATTGAAATAGAGTGTGAGCCACATAGGCAATTCTAAATGTTCTTGTAGCCACATGTTAAAATATAAAAAGAAATCAGCTTTCATAATATGTTCTATTTAAGCCAATAGATCAAAAATATTGTCAACATATAAGCAGCGTAAAAATTATAAATAACTTATTTTACTTTCTGTTTTTCTGCACTTATAGCACTTCCCTGCCCACATTTCAAGAACTTGACAGACTGATGCGACCTCCACGGTGGACAGTGCCAGTCCTGAGGAAATGCTTTTCTCTCATCCTCATTTGAGAAACTGGAAGGTGATGATTAAAAAAAAAGTTTGCAATTATGCTTCTTTAGATAAAATATTGTTTGCAATTATACTTCTCTAGAATAGGTTAAGTATCACAGAGCTTTGAAGTCTTACTTTTCTGGAGTTTAAATGGTGTGTCATTGCTAAAATACAAACGTATTTTTTAAAAGATAAGACATCTGAATGCATTGAGATGAATTTCACTAGTCAGAATGGCTTCCACTCTTTAGAAATATCTATATCTAGTCAAAGGTTTCAGTAGATATAAAACAATTTAAATTTTTCGTGTGTAGAGACAAATGATTTTTCACTATTTATTTATTTTGCATATGGAAATTAAACAATTTAACACAGTAAAAAGAAGTTTTATTCACAGTACTTTTAATTAGCAAACATCTGAAAATATGGTCATAAGAAAAGTGTAATAGTTTTTAGTAATCTTTTTTTTCATCTAAATCCAACGTAAACTTTTAGTATTGTTTGAGCAGACTGCCCAGAAACGGTGCCCACTCTGGTGACCTGACGGTTTCACTATTTGTAGTTCTTGTTGGCAATTGCCAGCCATTTATACAACCAAAGGAAGCATTTTCAATAAGTGTAAAAATTTTGACTACCTTGCATACGCTCTGTATTATTCCCAGCTGTGTGGGAATCAGGAGCATGTTGTATGTAAAGAAACGTGTGACAATCTACCTGGAGATGTAAATGACGTGAGAAGCTGCTTTTGACTACAAGGCAGAGAATGGCCCATCCGCAGTGACATCCGCGTGGAGCACACAGTCAGTCAGTGCTGGGGGTTCCAGAGAGGGGAGCAGTCTCTCCCTCTGTGGCCGATTGGAAAAGACTTTTGGGAGAAAATGTGAATGATGAACAGGTCTTGGCAACCTGGAAAGAAACAGAGCCTCAGGCAAGGGGAACATTTGGGGAAAAGCAAACAAACAGTGGCTGGCACGTAATTTTAGTAAAAAGAAAAATAATGTAAAACAGTGGTAGTCTCCTTAAGACACGGATTCATAGGAAATTTCCCTGAGTTATTTAAGCGGTCTGCCAGTGAGAGGACTGGTTCCAGGATACAGTCAGGCGCCCCCTCACCAGGTGTTGAAAGAGGAATCAAAGAGACAGGAAAAAAAAGAATTGCAAAAGCTGAAAAAGCTCTTTCTTTATCCTTTGTCTTTAAAACAAGGGCCTTTTACTTGGCATTCATTTGTGAACGTTAGAAGCTCAAGACCAATGTTCAGTAACCCCTAGGCATCATTTTTTATCTCCAATGTCTCAATTATTTTTAAAGCAAACACAGAAAAGAAGAGTGTAGCGATGCAGATTTTTAAAGATTGGAATAAACGTCTATTTTTACTTGATACAGGTCAGTGTAGGCTGGCCGCGTGAGTTTGAATCTTACCTCTGCCATTTGGTGTGTGAACACAGGGGAGATGCTGGACATTCCTGTGGCTCTTTTTTTCTTATCTGTAAAATGGGCAAGATAATTGCATCTACCTCAGGGTTTTTAAAAATAGACTTTATTGTTTTTATAGAAGTTTCAGCTTCACAACAAAATTGAGCAGGCAGTACAGAGAGGCCCTGTGTGCCCTGCTCTGACATAGACACGGCCTCCCCTCTACAACAGAGGGTACATTTACTGCAATCACAGAACCCACACTGATACACCTGTGTCACTCAAAGCCCGTAGTCTACATTAGGGTTCACTCTTGGTGCTGTCCATTATGTAGGTTTTGACAAAGTATATAGATTTGTTTTTAAGATGAAAAAAAATATGCAACAAGCTTAGAAGACTACAGGGCATAGATTAAAAACTCAAAATGTTATCGATTATTACTGATGTTATTAATTATAGCAATATATATATATATTTTTTAAAGATTGGCACCTGGGCTAACAACTGTTGCCAATGTTCTTTTTTTATCCTGCTTTATCTCCCCAAACCCCCCCTGTACACAGTTGTATATCTTAGTTGCAGGTCCTTCTAGTTGTGGGATGTGGGACGCCACCTCAACGTGGCCTGACGAGCAGTGCCATGTCCGCGCCCAGGATCCGAACCCTGGGCTGCTGCAGCGGAGCGCACGAACTTAACCACTTGGCCATGGAGCCGGCCCCTAAAGCAATATATTTTTGTCATCTTTTGAGATACTCATTTTATTTTCTTTAAATTATAGTTGTATGTCTGTAATATATATAAAATATATGATATGTAACATGTAATGTATATTTTTGTGATACATAATATAATGATATATCATACGATATGTAGTGTTATATAATACTATATAATATATTATACATGTTATATATGCCTCCAGAAACTGCTAAGCAGAATCTCTGAATTCAGACAGACACAGAACACTTTTTTACGTACAGCATCCTAGGGGCTTGGGTTTGGGGAGATGCCCTCCAGGTGACTGGATTTGGGGACATGTGCTCTGGGAAATAGTATACGTTAGGCCTGACTCCAACGTCCGAGGTTTCTGATATTCTGGCTGACTTTGTGTGTGGTGGGCTTGTATTGGGGTCAAGGATTTGTATGTCTTTCCTATCACACGGAAGGTATGATTTGCCTCCTCTGGGCAATCACAGCTTCACGAAGGAGGATGTAATCCCGCAACTAGAAGATGTCTTGAACAGATAGAATTGACTTCCAAGGACACAGACCAATATTTCCTGGACTAAGATTCCGAGCAGTTAATAGCTTCATCGTGCTGGTCTACATCAGTAGGTTTGACACATGAGAATATACGCAGACAAATGATGTTAGCTCGGATCATGAAAACAAAGCTTCAGAGTTGGGTTATACATCTCTCCCCGCCCACCATTCCCCACGGCCCCACAAGCACAGCCCATCTCTGGACTCTGGTCGCTTATTCTCAAACTGGATACAGATGTCCAGTCTCCTGTGGTCCAAGGGCAGTGCCTACTCTTGAACTTCTAAGGCTGAGGCTACTGCATTCTTACTGTTTTTCCGAACTCAAGTATTTCTTAGAAATGTGTTAAATTTTCTCATGCTGTCTCTCACATGCTTTAATTACAGGGGTACTAGGGAAAGTCGGGGATGTCTTGGAACTTTTCAGGCATGTTGGACATGGTTCAGGTCCCTGGTTGTACCTGGTGAGGGAGAGCGTCTACCCAGCCACCTGGATTTGAGGACACAGAGAACCAGCACTGGTCACTTTGTGATTATTCTCTAGAAGGTAACTGGCCAAGATCTGAAACCAGCTCTTCTAACTCGAGGCCAAGAGCACTTTCTCTTCTGCCCTATTCTCTGACCATGGTCCGGAAGTACCTGTGACTGCTCAGACCTGTGTTGGCTTTCAGTTACGTGCAGTATATTTTATGGCGGTCTAGAGGTTAAGGTTCGGTGCTCTCACCGCTGGGGCTTGGGTTTGTTCCCTGGTCAGGAAACCACACCACCTGTCTGTCCGTTGTCATCCTGTGGTGGCTTTATGTTGTTGTGATGCTGAAAGCTATGCCACCAGGATTTCAGATACCAGCAGGGTCTCCCATGGTGGATGGGTTTCAGTGGAACTTCCAGACTAAGACAGACTAGGAGGAAGGACCTGGCCACCCACTTCCAAAAAAGTTGGCCATGAAAACCCTGTGAATAGCAGCACAGCATGGTCTGATATAGTGCCGGAAAGTGAGAAGATGGCGCAAAATACCAGGCAGGGTTCCCTCTGCAGTACACGGTGGTGCTAAGAATCGGCGTGATTATCAACAAAGTATATTTTAAAAATTTGTTGTAACTATTCCTTTGAAGGCCTTTAAACATTCTCTAAGTATGTTAAACACTACCTCATCATTAGAAACGGCAGAACTATCCAGATTTGCCAGTATGGGAAGGTTACTCTTGCAAAGGTTTTTACAGAAACAATAATTACGTGCTTAGCATTTAAGCAGTTTTAATAAGTTTACAATCACTGTTGTTTGTTTCTGCAGGAACCCTGTGACCTACAGAGAATATGACAACAATAACTTTTGTCAGGTGTGCCCAGGTATCAGTGCCAAGGTTGGGACAGAATTCAGGGCATAGTCCAAGAGAAACCTGTTCTCTGTACCATTCCTCCCTATTCTGGATGCATATTTTCCCATTCAGGGTTTAATGTGTATTTGTAAATACTAATGTGTATTTACTGGCTTCAGGTGACTTTTTCTTTAACCTTAGAATTTCTGCCCCTCTGAGGGAGGCCCTAACGTGTCACAGAGGCTTGAGTGAAATACCCTTCTACCAAGTTTGATGCGTTCTCCGTTCTCCTGGCTGACTACCGGCTTCAATCTTTACCGCCCCACTGTAGACTCCATCAGTGCCAAGTGGTTGCAGTTTGCTGAGCAGCCTGTGCTGTTGCTTCTGACCTTTGCACCTGCTGTCCTCCCTACCTGAGGCCCTCTCCAGACCCTTCATCCCCATGGAATACTCTGCTCATCCCTCAGACAGAGCTCAACCCAGTCTCCCCATTTCCTCTTCTCTGAAAGCCTCTCTCCTCCCCCTCCAGGACCGTTGGCCACCAGCCTTTTGTACTACGACAATATGGTAGAAATTTCTGGGTTTTCTTTCTGTTATATAATGTCCCTTGAATTTTGTGTCTATTTCTTACCCATCCTGACTGAGGAGAGACCTTTGTTTGAAAAAATCATCAAGATACGCACAACCAGAAGTGGCAAACGGAGGGACGCCTGAACGTGTGTGGCACAGTGCCAGAAGTACACGCTTTACCATTCCTTGGGTAAGTTAAAGAGATTTACTTTCATCACATATACTTCTACAGTTGGACATTTTCATGTCGTTTCTGGGTACTTCTCTATTCTTCACTCCCTTAGTTTTTTTCCTGGTTCATATTCACTTTAGAAGTTTAATTTTTAAGATTTCTGAAACAAATGCCTACAGCTTATGCATCCAAAGCGTAAGACCAACTTGTAGATTGTTCTCCTGGGAAATTTTAATTCTGGGAGGTACTTCTTCCATTCACAAGGCTCCTTCTAGTCATGTAATTATTAATTGAAGAGGAATTTATCTAATGATCTATTGGGCACCAGGCACTGTGCCTTTGCACCATGTCGGGAATCAGAATCTTGTTAGTAATGATTCTTAAGTATTTTTTCAAGTCAATGAAACTACAACTGCATTGAAAAAGTTAAAAAGGACATTAAGAACAGCGATTATACCTTAAACATGTCACATAAAAAAAAACTTTGGGAGTTAGAACCTGATGTAGTAGATTCGTCATTCATTTCTATTCAGCCATTTGGAAGGGAAGCATTTTATGCATGTCTGTATCTGTCTAGCTATCTCACTAGCTATCTCGCTATCTGAATCAAAATGTCAGTTGTGACCTTTGGAAGTATTCAGGACGTTGTGTTAGAAATGGTAATTTCTCTGTGTATTTAAATTCAAACTTCTTTGGACAAACATCACAATTTTTTTCTTACGTATAGTAGATTTCATTTAAATGAAAGTAAACACTTTAAAACCTTTGCTGGTAGAATTAGCAAATACCAATGACTGATAGTTCTATTCAGCATTTTCCTTTCCTCACTGATTTTCACACCCTTTGACATCTCCTCTTTGCTGCTCTTAAGGGTACACCACATACTTCTGTTAGAGATTTTCATGCTATGACAGCAGGAAGAAATCCCGCCCACAGACGTTTAGGTAGATCAATACTCAGAAATTAAGGCAACTCCACGAAACATTAATAGGTAACAAATCTGTTCCCTTTCTACAAGATTATAATAATTATTGATTAGGCTCACTGTCCTCCAAAGTTCTAAATTCTGTTGAGAACAACTGGTTAAAACCTTTAGAAGAGTGGGCTTGTCAAATTTCTCATTTTTGTATTTAGTGTTGATATTTGAGACCAACCTTAACATGATATATGTGACCACAATCTTTGCTGACTTTGTTATTGGTGTTTCCATTTCTTGGTTATTGATTTGGAAGAGGTTTCAATACGTTAAAGAATTTTTAGCAAGCTGGTATCATTATCAAATTAGTGCCTTACAAATACCCATCTGGCAGCAGAGGGCAGATCTAGTGTCGGGAACCTGGCATGAAACATGTTGAACTAATAAAAAGGAGAAATGCCAGGGAATAGTGTAAGATAGTAGCAAGAGAGATGAAGAGAAGGTGGTAAAGTCAGTAAATTTATGGAGGTAAAATCAGCAGAAATTGGTGGATCTATTAGGTACACAGAGGAAGGGAAAGGAAAGAGAAAATAAAGGTTGGCTTGATCAATCCCAGGCCGTGTCAGGCCGTAATGGAATTCTAGGAAGGGCAGGCTAGGGAAAGTCCAGAAGGAAAGAAAGAAAATGATGAGATGGGTATAACTCATGGTGAGAGAGTCTAAGCAGCCATTTAAGACAGACAAGTAATTTTTTAAACCCTATACTATTACCAGTGAACTTGGTGAGAAAGAACATTGGGGAGGCTGATGATAAAACTATATCTCTAAAGAGTTCAGATTTTAAAAGTCAGGTATAAAAAGTAAAAAGAGGGACACATAATCAAGAACTGTTGTAGAAACGTGGCAACCAGTGCTTACTATCAGGAGGGGAAAGATAATGCCAGTGAGCTCACCTGTTGAAATGCCATGGGTAACGATGACAGCAATGAGATAGCTAATACTGACTCTGCGCTCACGAGGTGCCAGGCACTGTTCTAAGTGTGTGAAATGCATAACCTCTGTCCTTGAGGAGCCCTCTCAGGTAGCACTGTGATTATCTCCAATTTAAAAAGATGAAATCGAGTTGGTAGAGGAGAAATGATTTTCTAAAGGACTAACAGCCAGAGGAACTTTGTAAGAATGCTCAGAACAGGAAGTGCTATCAAGAACCACAAAAACCCACAGTTTTGGTCAACGTTCATAGATGACAGAAGGCAAAGCTGCTCCTCTGCTACGTTTTTTTTTTTTTTCAATCTTCTCTGATGGCAAGATCAATCTTTCAAGGGAAGCAGGGGGAGCAGACATGGAGCAATGGGAAGTGGAGTTGCAGATAACTGAGCAGGTGATAAGAGAGCATGAGCTCTCGACAGGGATTGAGTCTCTAGGTCTGGATGAATTTTATCCCAAGGTGTGCAGAACTTCACTGTGTGATTACAAAACCAATTTCAGCTATCTTCGAAGAATCTCAAAGGAAGCGAAAGGGCAAAGCCGTGAGTGCTGGAAACTTCAAATAGACATATTTGATGACATTTCCTGGTAAAATTGTAGAGTGAATTATTAGACAAAAGATTTATAAGTTCTTTGGAAAAAGGAGTAATGATTTCTAGGAGTCAGCATGGTTCATTGCCAACAAGTCATACCTCATTTGCTTTCTGACGCTTTGACTAGACTGGCAGCTCCTGGAATGACATGGACACGGTGGATCTGGGTCTCATCAAAGCAAGTGACAGAGCCTCTTTTAATATGTTTGTGGAAACACAACAGGATGACATGAACTGACTGAAAGTAAAATTGGATGAAATGTAAAGTAGTGGATAACTGTAAAAAAAAAAAAGTGGTGATTAATGTACTGATACCAGCCTGAAAGGAAGTTATTAGCAGCAGGCCTAAAGGTTCCGATACGATTAAGTCCAATCAAATGCTTTTATCATTCACTTACTTGAGAGCACAGAGAACTCACTTCTCAAATTAGTAAGTGATGTAATGATTGGGGGGAAGAATCTGCTACAGCAGATCTGCATCGAGATTCAAATAATCCAGACGTGCCAGTATGAGGAAAAAAAGGAAATGTCAGAAACTTCTTCCATACAAATCCTCCAAAGCAAGGTAGATACCCATCAATTCAAAGCTGGTAGGGATTTCTGCTTTACCATGATGAAGTGACGCTTGTGTTCCTCCTCTAAGAAGTAACTCTAAAATAAGAAATAAAACATAAAAAAGTAAATCTCATCTTTGAGGAAACAAATGAAAGAAAGAAAGAAAGGAAGAAAGAGAGAAAAAGAAAGAACAAAAGAGGATGATGGTTTGTCAAAAGTGATGGTTTGTCAAAAGCAATGAATGTCAAATATGGAAGATTTGGAAGGTGAACACCTGTGGTCTCAGATTCCAGAAAAGGTCAACAAAGTCCATTTCTTCAAAGTAAATGGCCATCAAGAGGGCTGGGTCCAATCTCACGTTCACAAGGCGGGATTAAGGTGCTTGGGTTCGCCCTGGGAGCTGCCCCAGAATGAGTCTGGCTCTGAGGAAAAGTAGCTGAGAGAGGGACCACACAAACACATCATGGTGAGTCAGATCTAGTTAATTAATAGCAAACACGTGAAAGCCATCATGAGATTCTGTTTTTGGCAAACTTCAGATTAGCAAAGTTCAATACATTTTATTAGGTAACACACTGTGCTAGCAAGGATTGTCATGAAGCAATTGTTTCATAATTTACTGGATTGAGTATGAATGTGAGTAACATTTAAGGAGGGCAATTTGATCATTTATAAAAATTTGAAATGTACATAATCTTTGATTCAACCATTTCACTTTTATAAATTTATTCTACCAATATGTTTACATGTTGGCAAGATGTGTGAAAAACTTAACGTATAAAGTACTATTAGATTATAACCCAAGCATAAAATAAATATCCGTTAGTTCGTACTGATATAAATAAAAGAATAAATAAATAGGAGAGAATAAACAAATTTCCCATGCAGAAGGATTTCACATAATTCACGTAGATTCTTCACCCTCAAGGAGGATTACTCCCCACTTTACAGTGGAGGAACCTGACTGATGATCAAGGTCAACATCAACAGGGATACGTCATGTTGATGGAATGTGCCCATGATACAATGTAATAAAAATGGCACCTTATTTCTGGTGTAATCCTCCTAAAAACCCATAACCCCAGTCTAATCATGAGAAAAACATCGGACAAATTCCTTGCAGAGGCTTTCTACAAAATACCTGATGAATAGTCCTCAAAATTGTCAGGGTCAAATACAAGGAAAGTGTGAGAAACGGTCACAGCCAAGAGGAGCCTAAGGAGACGTAACAGCTAAATGTCCTGTGGGATACTGGACGGGATCCCCAAACAGAAAAGGACAGTAGGTAAAACTAAGGAAATCTGAATAAACTAAGGGCCAGGTTCCTAACAAAGAAGCAATACTAGCTCATTAATTATAACAATCACACAATACTAGCGTAGGTGTTAATAACAAGGGAAGCTGGCTGTGCTGGTATATAGGAGCTCTCTCTAGTATCGTCTTAATTTTTCTGTATTTCTAAAACTCTTATAATTATAAAATTTATTAATATTAAGGAGATGGGAAAAAATAGATATCACGACATAAAATCTAGGAGATGCTGCTAAAGCAATGCTTAAGAGCAAATTTTTAGCTTTAAAAAGTTACGTCAGAAAGGAAAACAAGTTCATAATCGGTGATCTAAACTTCCACCTTAAGAAGACAGAAAGATCAAGCCAAAACCAACATAATAGAATTAAAGAAAAAGACAGAATGAAAATCAATAAAATACAAAAAGAATAATCGAGAAAATCATCATTGAAACAAAAGCTGGCTTTTTGAAAAGGTAAACATTATTGACAAACCTCCAGCTAGATTGCAAAGAAAGGAGAGAATGAGGGGTCTGTTTATGTCTTTTCCACACTTATCTATCATATTTTGCCCTTTGTCCCTCAATTTCTAAGAGATTTTTATATATTAGGGATATCAGCTCTTTGTCTGAGTTATTTGTTTAGAATATTTTCTCCTAGTTTTCAGTAGTGAGTTTTTGTCATATAACTTTTTTTGCATATTTTATATAGTCAAATTTAGCAATCTTTTCTTTTAATGGGTCTGAGTTTTGTCACAGAAAGCTTTTCTCTACACCAAGTTTAAAGAGAATTTACCCATTTTTCTTCTAGTACTTGATTTCTTTCATGACATTTAGTTTCTTAATCAATTTGGAATCTATTCTTAAGCATAGTGTGAGATATGAATCTACTCTTTTTATCTTTCTCCAGATGGCTAGTCATTTGTCCCAGCTCTATATATTAAGTCCTTCTTTTCTCCAGCGATTTGAGAAGCCTTCTTTGTCATATACTAAATTTCCATAGGTAGTTGGTCGAATTCTATACTTTATATATTTTTCCCACTGATTAGTCTGCCTATTCGTGCACCAGTACCATACTGTTTTAATTATAAGGGTGTACTGTATGCTTTAATATCTGATAGAGCAAGCCCCCCCTCATAGCATTTGTTTTTCAGGGTTTTTGTAGGAATATTTGAATGTTAGTTTTTTCACCTGAATTTTCCAAGTTGTCTAACAGTATAAAACAGCTTGTTGGCATTTTTATTGATACTGCATTGCTTTTATAAATCGACCTAGGGAGAACATACATCACCATCGTGTTGAGGCTTCCAAAAACAAGCCTGACTCTCCATTTGATCGTCAACTTTCGCAGATGTCACAAACACTTTCAAATTTTTCTCATGTAGGTTTTGCACATGTCTAGTTACACTTATTTCTAAGTATTAAATGTTTTATTGCTTCTGTAAGTGGGACTTTCTCTAACTGCTTATTATTTGTGTATATGAAGGCTATTGAAGTTTGTGTGTTAACTTGATATCCCACTGACTGAGTTCACTGAATCCTTTTGGTTTTGAATGTCTTTTTGTTTGAGTTTGTTTTATCATTGAGTCTCTGGGGTTTTACAAGTATACTATCATATCATCTGTAAATAGGGAAAATTTTACTCCTTTTTTAACCCATTCTCATGCTCTAATGGATTTATCTTGTATGTGTGCATTGGCTGGTACCCCTAGTACCGTACTGAGCGGTAGTGGACACAGTAGGCATCCTTGCTTTCTTCCTAATCCTGGGGGCAATGTCTCTAGTATCTCTGGAATTCGCCCTGTTAAATAACACGGCAGATTTGGGACTAAATCCGCATCTGTCTATGTATCTATTTGTGTGTGTGTGTGTGTGCACGCGCGTGCACAAGCACACATGGTATATATATCCTTATTAAAAAAAATCTTTCTATTTTCTTCAGTATTTTTAATCATGAATGGGTGTTGAATTTGTTAAACACTTTCCTGCGTCTGTGGAGATTGAGAAGAAAAATGAGTTAGAATTAAACAAATATTTTAACTGAAGGCATCTCAGATCTTTTAATTTAAAAACAATCACTGAAATCACCAAGAAAATACAATAAACTATTTCCAATTTAAGGAATAAGAATCTTTTTTTCAAAAATGATCTTCCAGAACTTGTGTGCCCATGAACACACTTTGGGAAACAATGACCTTGTTCATCCCCATCCTCGGGCCTTTATTTTGTGTGTGGATAAAGGTGGTCCTGCAAATGTTGACATGATCACTAGTTAATGTTAGTCAGAAAGGAAGCCTGCACCTCAGGACCATTGTTCCCCTGGTAGGCTACCTCTCAAAGCCATTTTCAGGAATTTTATTATGAAATCCTCTCTACAGAGCTCTCATGTAACAAGCCCAGCTAACTGGTGTGACCATCTTTAAGATCAGGCTATCAGGGGCCAGCCTGGTGGCATGATGGTCGAGTCTGTGCACTCCACTCTGGCAGCCTGGAGTTCCTAGGTTCAGATCCTAGGTGTGCACCTAGCACTGCTCATCAAGCCATGCTGTAGCGGCATCCCGCCCAAAATACAGGAAGATTGGCACAGATGTTAGCTCAGGGCCAGCCTTCCTCACCAAAAAAAAAAAAGAAAAACCATCAAGCCATTTGAAGAAGGCAGCACATCATTATGGAGGTACTGAACATTAGAAAGGAAAGAAAGGGAGACTTTAGAAATACAGAGTATGGACATTTTGGGCAAATTATTTTGCATGCGTTTTCTTTATTCCTTATGAATTACCGATGTTTATACACAGAAGTTAGAATATACAAAAGAATGAATTGTTTGGTGTGTTCCTTCTTTATTTTTCTTCTTCCCAGTGGCAAAGGAAGCGATATGGAGGGTAAAAAGTCCGTGGTCAAGAGTGTGGCTTTTTTATGAATTGAATTCCAAGAATAGACTCCCCGCAACTGGAATAGAAAAAAAGGAGCCAGAGGAAGAGAAGGAGGCGCACTGAGCAGTGGCTCACATCAGTCTCTTTGTCTGGGCTTTTAGCCCACTGTTGGCGCATCTTCAAGGCCAGCTTTGCACAGCCTTAACGTCAATGGTGTGTTTAAGCTGCAAGCACCACAATTTGCTTTTTTCTAGGAGGATTTGTTTACATTGTCCTTCACTCTCCAAACAGACATTGACATTTTTACTGTCAAAACGAAAAACTCAGTTTTCCTTATAATGTGATAATATCCCCCAGCTTTTATCAGTTGTCTTAGGAAATGCCACTAAAAAGTGCCAGACCAGGTATGCAGTAATGAACAGCCTCGAATGAAAGCAAAGCCACCCAAAATATGCCATTTTTGCTCTTTGCCGCGTGTCATTGACCTTGCATTTTCATGCACACAGAAATAAATTTGATGTGATCTTCTCCAGATTTGATCTCCATCTATTCACAAGAGCTCCAGGATTTTAACAATGACTATAAACCAGGGTGCACAAAGGGTATATTGTACAGAGATATAAAGATAACATATTTATCTTGTTATGGCACAAAAATTGCCATTTTTGTATTGTGAGCTTTGTTACTTTTTCATTACAGCAAAATTAAACATTTTGTTAAGTGTCCACCTCTGGTCTTCAAGGTTTGCTCCTCAGCCCTCCTTCTCTGGATGACACCTGCCTGTAGAATGTTTTGCAATTGACTCAAGGTCCCAAAGTTTCCCCTGATGCCTCAGCCCTCTGGCTGCAATGCAGTCTCCGCAGTATTTCAAATCCCTTTGCACTAAGTTTGTATCTTCTGTCTGCTGGCAGATTTATTCTGAACCTTTAAGCTTATGTGCATTTTCACAGGAAAAGTCAGCCATAATGTCACATTAACGAAGCTTATTCATTTAGATTGTGCAGGATTCTTTTCCTCCCTTGATGTGCGTATTTAGTCTCCATTAACGGGGAATTATGTGGACATATTGACATAAGAATAGATCCCTTGGGCTCTATGTGTAGAGTACATTTGTTAATTGGGAAGTGCTTTCAAAAAAAACAAATATCCCACAAATCTGAAAAAAATTAAAATTACTTTGGAAAGAAAGAGGAAAAATTTTGGCTGACTTGGGAAGGATCTGGTTTGAGAGGATGCCAAGCTATCGTTCTCAAGTATCGTGGAATGTTTTTTCCCAATAAGAGGGATTCAGGAAGAATCGCAGCATTAGTTGTTCCAGCCTCCTCATTTCTCTCCCAGTCCCCTCCTGCCACGGTCCCCTCAAGTCAAAACCAGTCTCTGTAGCTACTCTGCCTGTGGTGAGGAAAGGGGATCTCCTCCACCGGCTGGAGCGTGCCCCTTTGCAGACACAAACGTGCTCGAGCTCTGAGCTTCCCGCAGTGGAACCTCCTTTCGGAAGATTTCTCTGGTGGCCTTTGACGCCAGTGACTTCCAACCGAGGATCTTGGTTCATTTAAGATACCTTCCCTCGTATTTCTTCAAATTTGTTAGTTCTCAGCAAATGGCTAGCCTCCAGACTTCCTCGGGACAGCTTGTTTACCTGCCCCACGCTGTCTTATGGTGATTGTGGTAAACTTGAGCTTGTGAGTGACAATTTTGCATAGCACCATACACACAGTATAGAATCCGTTCTTGACCAGAGTCCGTTTGGGGTCATCCTGTTCTTTGTGTGGCACATTACGTTACACTGCAGCTGCCTTGCATCTCATAGACTCTCTGGTTCAACCAAAACACATGAATAATTTCCTCCTCAAAGTGAATGAGCAACACAAGAGCCAGGCCTGCTCTGAGACTCTGCACTGGCTCGTGGAGGCCTCCTCAGGACTAGACAACCTGAACTGGGGTGACAACCTGCACAGATGGTGTTGGCAGCTGTGGGAACCAGGTGCAGATTTGGATGGGCTTCAGGAGGTTGTCCGTGTTGTTATGACGCTGTGCACACTGTCCAGAGAGGGGCACGGAGGAAAGGGGAGTGGGCAAGAGTGCCAGCTGTCCCTCTGGTATGCCTGGGTTGGCACACCCCTGATGTGACCTTCATGTCACGTATATAAAAGCCTGGCTCTATTAGCATCTTTCCCAACCATGAGATGTCACAGGAGCCACACAGGGGACAGAGACAGAAAGTTAAATACTCATCAGAAGCACAGGAAATAGCAAACAAAGGCTCCCCCCTGCACCCCCCACCCCGTTTCAATTAGAAATGTAAATATATTCAGATGCTCTGCCTGATAATCCCTAGGGTGGTGCTAGGAATTTTCTGCCCTAGGCAAGATGGTGGGGGAAAAAGAGCCACAAACTCGCCTCCCCCCTCACAGCTTAAAGACCCTCCCATAATCGAGTCACTCAAACATTTCGCTGCCCCAGGCAACCACCTGCTCTTCCTGTAAAAAACCCTCCCTGGCACCACTTAATTCATCTCTGCCCGTGGGTCCATATCACACATAGCCCATCTGAGGTCAGGAAAAACAATTCACATGCGTTCCAATGAGAATCAGAACATCTACCCCAAACTACACTTCCTCTACGCTCCTCTTGTTAAACCTGGGATGTTTACTTCTTTGCGTTACTATTATATTTTCTTTGGGATTACTATTCTAGGTAACCGCTTAGGAGGAAGGAAAGAAGGATGCTTGAATGAGATTTTTACCAGGAACAAGTTTTAGCTCTTTCCCTTCCCTTCTGACCACTTTTCCAATTTTCTTATTATTCTATGTATCACGTATCCACTCCAATGTTACCTGGCCAATCCCTATACAATTAAAAATAAAAGCCCTTTTGAAAAAAGGACAAAAATAAACAAGTCATAGTAATTGCTGCATAGAATAGTCTCTTGGTGTTAATGTATATGCTATGTATCTGTGAGATGCATGTACTGGGTTTGTAATATCTGCCACTGACATTTGTGGGGCCAACTCAGCTTAACTTGACACATATCGAAACAACGACCTGAAAGGCCAGGCTTGAATTTAAGATTCTCAGATTCCTTGAACCTCTGAGCTAAACTGGGAGAAGCACGGTTTGGTGGCCTAGCCTCTCTCCTCCCTTCCTATCCTTGGCCCTGGGTGCGTGCAGGTGGGCACCCAGCCCACAAATCCAGTTTCCATCCACTTCTCACAAACAGCACCCCCTTGGCTACCTGAGGTTATGAGGACCCCTCAGGAAGGAGGACAGGAGTGTGCTCACAGGCCTTGGATATAAACTCCAGACTGTTTCTCGGGAGTTGCTGGTTCCCAGGCATGCAGCATGTGGACTAAAAGTGGAAACATGGCTTCAGAGGCGTGTCTCTTTGGTCCTTTAGACATCTTGCCCCTTTAGAAGGGCAAAGCCACGGGATGACCAGAAAGGAGACTGGCCCATGGCTCAAGGCCCATGACAGGAAGCTCCCTCACCCGGGCCGGAGCTCGGCCAGTCGTCTTGTGTTGATCTCAGGAACTGGACCCTAAGGACAACTCCAGCCACACACTTCATATTCATTATCTTACGTAATCCTTACAATCCCTGCAGGGTGGGTGTCATTCCAAGCAAGGAAAGGGACCTTGGAGGCATCAGTTCATGTAACTAGTAAGTGCAGAGCAAGGATGTCCCCCAGCCTCTCTCAAGAGGGGCCTGCATCCCTCCCTACTCTCTGCCACAGCCCCTATGTCTCAACGTCGGGGACTTAGAACACATTACATAAAGATGAAAGGCAAAGAATTGAAAGCCTGCAGTTGATTCTGATAACAGTCCGGGAAGGAAGATAAAGTGTTGGAGAGTCAGGAACAACAGATAAAGGAAGGGGCTTGTAAACGAAGACAGAAGAATAGAAGACTAACTGCGGGCATCCTCTTAGAACAGTGAAGCTGCCCGGCTGGAGCGAAGGAGATACCCAGACCTTCTGTTTCAACAAGTACAGTTCTGTCATCCCACTAAGTGTCCTCAAAGGGGCCCTTGTATCAGCAAGGGCACGATTTGGCTTTCCTGGTCTCCTGTTTTCTGTTCCCAAACTCCTCTAGCCTGTTCTTTCAAAGGATTTTGGAAGCTGAGGTCAGACACCTGTTTTACAAATGCTGACTGCTTCAGAAAGCGGTTTATGACCTCTGTGATGAGCAGATTTATACAAGAGGCCTTTCCCGTCTGGAAACTTAACACCCTGAAGCTCCGCACCTTTCTGAAACGCCCTCGCCTTTTGTTCTCATATGGCTGTTTAGAGTCATATTCCAAACTCTGAAAGTCAGGGGTTGAAATGACATTTCCCAGTCCAGGAGCCTCCTTCATCACGTCGTTTGGGTAGCGTTGCTATAGTAACCTCTAGTCTGTTTTATGATGCGCTGAAGGTTACCGAGAGCATGACAATGGAGAAAAGATCAGGTTACAAGGCCAGCCGCCACTGTCAAACATCCTGTGTGACGAACACCCAATTTCCCAGCACAGAGTGGTTTCCGCTGCTCAGGAAGGAGAGGAGAAGCACACGTCACAAGGCAACACAGGTTTGCAAATATTGATTGCAAACACCATCAAACAACCGTGTCTGAATTGTGCTTTTGTCTTCCTGAGGCATTGAGTTGGTTCCCTATTCTTTGCAACTATTATCCTAAACTGTAAATGTCGCAAAGAAGAAATACAATCTGTGAAATTATTCTGTGTTTAGATGGAAAAATAGACACAGTGGCTGAAAAACACCACCTTCCTTTTCCATCTGCCTTGTTGCATAGCAGTCTTTCCCATGCAGCACGAAGCAGCTAAACCAGCAGCAGTTGGTCGAGCTGCGAGCAGACAGCTCAGCATTCCAGGGAGGCGGCAGCAGAAGTGAAGTGCATTTAGAGGCCTGGGGTGGTGCAGTGGCCGCCACATAGAATTTTAATTGCAACCAATATTTGAATCAAAGAAAAAGTTATGCAGTGCTTCTTCGAAGTTTAACTGACCCAAAAAATTAAGAATATTGCAGTTACGGTTGAACCATTCGGTTCAGAAATAGATCCATTCTTTGGTTTTAAAAGACCACAAATACTCAGTACTCGAAGGGTAATATTTATGCCGTTATCATTGTCTTGTACAACACAAACAGGAAAGAATCCTGATTAAATTTAATGTGAAAAAGATGACCTGTTTGTCTGTTGCTTACATCATTTTTACGTCAACAGTTTGTCATCCTGCAAGATGAACGGTTTTGTATACTAAAAAAATCTAGGATCATTGGGAAAGCAAAGTGATTGTTAATTAAGGGTTGAAGCAGTAACAGAGATGCGTCCTTATGACTCATCCAGGTCAAAAACAGATTCTGAATCTTGAAACTATGCATTGATGATTTGATTTCACATGATAATACAGCACCACACATTGTCTCCTAAACGCTATGTGGACGGTTCCCCATGCTTGCGCAGGAGCTGACCAGCTGTGGGCCCTGGGCTGCCCTGCCTCTCAGGGCTTCCTCCTACGTATCAGTAAGATGAGGCATTGAGCATCAGTGATTTTCAGCCTCCATTGCACATTAGGGTGTGTTTACACAAATGCACATCTTAATATATAACGCAGAACAATTTTACAATTTAATACTATACATGATAGTTTGGTGGTGTAATTTCTCAACCCAATGACTTTCCATCACAGAATCCCCCAATCGAAGGGTTGCATTTCTGTAGCTGGTTAATGATGACATAGCCCAGGTGGTAGGAGGGTGTCGTGATGTCTCCTGAGGGTCTACTTTCTGGAGGTGTCTGGCGGGCAGTCCTTAGGCATCGTTGCTCAGCCTTCAATTTCTGATCAACTTGGAAATATGCTCAGTGAGTGACAGTGGTGTTTCTGTTCAACGCTCGGAGCAGTTTGAGCCACACCGAGGTGATTTTGATGGTCTAAGTCAACCTTGTTAGCACCGTTCTGTTATGCCCGTTGTCCAGGACTGATGTGTTTCTATGGATCCGAGTTACCGAGACCATTTTCCCTCCCACAGTGCTGCTGCTCAGCTAGTACCATCTCCAAAAAGGGGGAGTCATTCATCTGCAAGTGTAGAACCCTCGGATCTTTTTCATGATGCCCATGTCTATACACTGAGGCTTTGAATTACGATTGCTGAAGTCTTAACCAAAAACTGGTAGAGGCATTTGGTTTTCCTGCCATGATCTCTGCTCTTGCTCCCATTCACCCATTGGCCTACGGCACTGGCTTTGAGGCTAGCATAAACGTAATAAAGAAAGATGGTGCAGCCTCATTTGTGCTGTCTGCCATATCCCCCTCATCTCCCACTTCTGGGTACCTGGAAGCATCACACTTTCTGTTCCCTGTCATGGAGTTAGGGCCATGTGACAGCGGTGGCTGGTGAGTTATGAGCTACGTGTGTTTGTCCTTATCAGGCTAAACATTCAATCACTTTTATGAAACACCCAGAAGTATGCACCTTTCTTTCTGCCACCTTCACAAGCAGTGTTCCTGCTCTCAGCCTCAGTTGCAGAATGAGGACTAAGCTGGTAGGAGAGGACAGTCCCCAGAAGGTGGGTGATGGAGATATGGAGTGAGAAATAAACGCTGCTGCTGTTAAGTCTCAGAGACTCCTGGGTTGTGTGTTACTGCAGCAGAACCGAGTCTTATCCTGACATAGACTCTGGGAGGTTGTGTCGCCTTTGCACATATTCACGCCAGCGACAAGCTATTCCAGTCCTATGAAAGTCTTGTGTGCTACCAGCCTCTGCTCTCATTTCTTCTTTCGGTATCAATTTCTGCCTATTTTGACCAGGACTTTGATATTTACTACTCTAAAAATCTGAATACAAATTGGAGCTCTTTAGTTTTAAAACTACTTAATGTTGACTTGAGAACATACAGCTCAAGTTCTGGTTTGTTAGTTTTCACGGTTAATTTTTCTTCAAGAGAGTGTCAAATGATGACAAATACAGAAGAGATCTTAAGAAGACTGGCGGCTTTTGATTTCAAAGGTCTTTAAGAGTTTCAGCAGATTGTCGGATCCCAAATCTGCCCATGCCCTTGGCTCAGTACCTTTCGTCCTTTCTGGTATGTGCTGCAAATACCTTCTCGTAGTGGTAAATGTTCAGCTGTGTCCTCCCCTCTACAGCTCCCTTGTATAAGGCTGCTTCACTTGCTACAGCAGGGTCTCTGAAGAAGAACTAGTTTGGAGGAAGAATTAAGTATTTTTATTTCCATGCATCAAGGATAAAACTTGTATGTTTTATATGGGGTTCATTTAAATGTACCGATGCCATCATTTGCTGATTGTCTCCTATGCTCTAGGCTCTGAATTAAGAGCTTCACATGAGTCATTGCACCTTCACAGCACTCTGTGAGCCAGGAGGAAGCGCTGCTCCCATTTCACAGAAGAGGAAAACTGAGCCTCAGAAAGGACAGGCGCGTTGTCCAAGGTGACACAACAGGTAAACAGCAGGGGGGTAAGTTTGGAATGCAGGTCCATTTGAACACAGCCAGTTGCTTTTCTAAGGACCTGTGCGGTGATCTGATACTTCACAGAGGTGGGAAGGAGAGCCCCACTCGGAGACTTAACCAGGAGAGTGTCTGTAGTCATGCAACCCAAACTACAAGGATGACTTTTCTCCCCTCTCCATTACCAGGAAATTTAATTCAGAGATAACTGTGAGGAGGACGTGATTGGGTGGGGAGAAAAAAGTTTATCCAATTGCTTTTATATTCAAAAAGATTTATTATAGACAATGGGAGAGGAATGTGCCAAATTGACCAATGGCTCCAAGCGGCAGAGTTGGTTCCTTTAAAACATGTAGATATTGAACCAAAACCTACACTATCTTACTCTATTTCTGAGTTTGAAGGTGCACATACGTAGCTGACACTCAAGCCACATTTTTGTCTTTTTTATTTCACCAAGAGTTGAGTTTTTCCCATAAATTTACAAATAAATGGAGAATTCTTAATAAACTATAAAATCCGATTTCTGCAAGAGGTTTTTAATAGTGCAAAATACAGTCATGGGTATGGGAATTTAATGTTCTTTCCAAAGGCTGGAATGATTTTAGACTCACCCCAAGCAGTTCTCAAAAATAATAGCCCATATGACTATTCCTGTTAGTGACCGTCAGTGGCATACTACTTTCTCTGAAGTCATTCTGTCTAATTCACTTTAGGTATCAGTAATGGGCACTTTCAAACTGTAGCCCAAATGGAAATGATGATCCACTCAGCCATGCCATCGTGGGAGCAAGACAGAGCAGCCAGCCTGGAGTACAATTATCTTAATACACTCCCGATCCCAGTCTAATTTGCAGGGGCATATGTCTATTCTCATTTTCTCCCGAGATAATCCCATAAGACAAAGCTTCTACACTGGAGGAGTCTGCTACAGTGGAGGGTGCAGGGGCCCAGCTGCACACTCAGGATTCGCCTATGGAGTGGCAGGCTCCATGTCAGCTCTCTGCTCTCTTAAGCCCCCAAATCCCATGAAAGAGTGAACGAAGCCCAAACACTTTTTGCCTAGCTCCCACTCAGAGTGGAAGACGTCCAGCTAATTATCAGCTTCCACTCAACTAATTCATTAGAGAAATGAATGCTTGTGAAATTTGGGAGGCAGCTTTGTCACGCTCTAACAGCACTTGCTCATCAAAACTTAATTTCTACAAAGTAGAACTAAATACAGGTTAACCTTCGAAATAATAATAATAATAGAAAGATTGGGGTAGGGTTTGGAGAAAGGAGATGGAATCAGTTCCTTTGTACTGAAACAAAGCAGAGAAAAAACTTGTTTTGAATTTTCATCTCTGCGTAGCTGAGTTTTACATAACAGTTTTGGTTTATTTGGGGAAGGGAATCACTTCTCAAGCTTCTGCTACATTTTGGAAGTGAAGGAAACAGACCTAAGTGAGAGGATGACATTCATTTGTGTGAATGATCACAATTGGCGTTCGATTCTCTGACGCAGAGAAAAATAATCTCTTTACTGAGTCTCTAGTTGACTAATCAGAGGGGAAGCTGAGAATATACCATACTTTTCTCACTAAAATATGTTACAATTTAAAATTATGTTTAGTGATGCAGAAGTGCAACCCAAATAAGTATGAGCCAGGCAGCTTATGAGAGAAAACCTTGTGGCCATACACAATTCTAGAGGCTGTTTGGCAGGTGACCACACATGGGCTGTTTCCTCTAATGCTGTGTTCTTTTTGACTGACTTCTGGATGCAAGCAAGTGGCGGAGACTCTAGCATGACTCACACCAAGCCCAGTGGGGGATTTGCCATTTTTGGGGTGAAAATTTAGGTCACTACAGCTACCTGTACAGCCTAGAACCAACTGCCACCCAACAAACATTTAAAGAGATAATAGTTTCCAAATACATACAAAGTTGAGTTCTCTACCTTCTACTAAGATAATATGCAGCACAGGTGGACCCCAATTTTAGCCACACCCCCCCAGACAAATGAGAGGATGGCTAAGTGCATCACAATTTCCCTGCACTTTTCAAATCTTTCCAATTCAGTATTTTTTTCCAATGTCACATAACCAAAGGACAAAATACGCGTCTCTAACTGACAACTTCTCATCATTGCCTTGTCTTTCACTAGAACTCATGTGCAGCTATTTCCAGTGGAGACAGCAGAATCTGGGAAGAACATAGGGGATAGAATTTGAAATCCTTTGAGGTAATTCTGATATTCCAGCCTCCTCAGCCACGGGTAATACCTTGCTTTGTAAGAATTAGTGTTGTAAGTGGACAGTTCCCCAATACACTGAAATATAAGCTGATGACCTGATGGATCCTTCTCCTCCTCTTTCTTTTTGGTAATGAATGAAACACTGCTGGGTAGAGCCAATCCACCACACTAAATCCACATGGCAGGAAACAAGGTTTTGGCACTTCTGTTAAGACAAATCATGGTATTCTGACATGAAATGCGTTGGTTTTCTCTTCCACCTGGAATTCCTTGTTTTGAGAACACTTCAGAACATTGACTTCTACCAAATAAAAAAGAGTTTTGGTGTTTAAGTCATCTTTATTAGTCCTCAGTGGACGAGTACACTAGATAGCTTATTTTGAGCCTCTTGATTCCCTTGTTCTGGTCAGCCCAGATGCTCTCCCCAGTGACGGGAAGGAAGAGCACCTAGAGACACGGGTGGCATCTACTCTAGGTAGGGAAAAACACAAAATGAAAAATTTCTTCACTAATATATCCTCTTGATTTTCCATGACTCTAAGTAACTGATTTGATCTATGATTTTCCCAAATTTACTAGATTTCTTCCTGAGTTAGCCAAAGGTTTTGGCATTCCACAGAGACAACCTGTTCACGGTACTACAGAGGAGTTCATATATGTCAACATGCTGTTGCTACTCAAGACGCATCGCCAACTGTTATTATTTGTTACGAATTTTAAAAAATAAGAAAACAACCATTTGATACACAGAGAGAGAAGTGGGGAGAGGGATTTACTTTAACGAACTAGTTCACACGATGGTGGAGGCACAAGTCCAGAATCCACAGGGTGGGAAGCAGCCTGGAGACCAGGGAAGAGCTGCACACACAGTTATTTCTGACTCTAGCATCATCAGTATTGTCATCTCCTAATATGAGGCTCAGATCACAAACAACCTTTCAGGACTCCCTGAGTAGATCCTGAACAGATGCTGAGGGATCTCCCTGGGGACCCACACGTCATCCACCCCAGCCAGGCAGGGATGAGCTGCTCAAGAGGAGCTCTCCAGTCCCAGGAGCTACTCTTTCCTGACCTCACTGTGTAGAAGCAGCCCAATTTCCCCCTAACAATTAGGACTGATCACGCCAGCCAGTAGAGTAACCCCTCCTTTGACTACTGGTTTGCTGGTATGAGAAGCGAAAGTAGCCAAGAGGCAGTCTCACCTTCTGTTTAATGGAACCATTGTGGCCCCTGGTGGAGGCATTCCTCCCTGGGGAACTAGGACCTATAAATCATCAGAGTCCACAACTGCAAGGACAAGAAAGTGGTATTTTCTGGATGTTGGTGAGGAGAAAGGAATTAGAGAATCCATTCCACTTTGACTCCCAGACCTGAACCCTGGCAAAAAGAGAAAGATCACCAGGCTTTGGTTGCCGACTCAGACAGCACCTGCCACACCCTGTGATACAGGAGTCCAGCACCACATTGCATGGCTACCCAGTTGCACCATAACTAAAATTTCCACAAGCTATTGACCTGTCTTATCGGGTCAGCAGCTTCAAGGCGAGGAGGTGCACCACGTGATGAGTGAATTCCACGAGCCAGAGAAAATTTCTGTACTTTGTTTGTGGGACAATGAGTTTCCTAATCAGAAGCAATGTTGGGAAGTGAGCATGGATTCTGCTGACCAGAATAGGACGTAGTCCTGAGGTCTGACAAGGGAGGTAGG
Organism: Equus quagga; assembly: GCF_021613505.1. Classification (NCBI taxonomy): domain Eukaryota; kingdom Metazoa; phylum Chordata; class Mammalia; order Perissodactyla; family Equidae; genus Equus; species Equus quagga. The sequence continues at coordinate 5,631,871 of NC_060272.1, forward strand.
TTGCTGGCCCTGCGAGCTGAAAACTAACAACCTCTGGTGGGCCTCATACATGGGTCTAGAGAAAAAAAATGCATCTGTCACACAATAGCTAAGACGAGGTGCGCAGGGTGTGCTGATTTGCTCCAACAATGAGATTGCATCTGGAAGAGCAGTTGCAGTTGGAGTCACCATTTGACCAAGTTTAGTATATTCTGCTGTCATTTTCCAAGATATGCACAGGCCAAAGAGGTGAGGTGAATAAGGATCTGGTAGGAAGTGCCATCCCTGCATCCTTCCAGTCCTTGGTCAGGGTACTAATCTCTGCAACCGGGGCGGAAACGTGGTCTTGCATTGTTCTCCTATTTCATTTAGTAGAGGAAGAGACCTTAGCCACCATGTTGAAATTAATCTTCCAGGGTTTGAAATGTAGCTACTTGAAGGATATGTCCATTTTTAGAAACATTTACTTTCTTTATAATATGTATCTTCCTTGACACTTTTCAGTTTTTTGATATAAAGCTTTTTTGATAAATCTTTCTTCAAGTCTGGAAATCTTTTCTATTATTATTCCTCCAAATATTTCCTTACCCCTATATTCTCTAAATCTCCATTTGTAGTTTATGCTGGACCTTTTGAATCTATCTTCCATGATTTTAGCAAACTTTTTGTGCTGTATTCTGGTTGATTTTTTTCAATTCTAGTATCCATTTTAACAATTCTCTTTTAAGCAGGATCTGTTCTACTATTTATTTCCTCTATTGGGATTTTCATATCAATGACTATATTTCATTTCCAAGATTTTTCAATCAGTTATTGTTCACGTGTCTGGTTTTGTGTGTGTGTGTGAGGAACATTGTCCCTGAGCTAACATCTGTGCCGATCTTCCTCCATTTTGTACATGGGATGCTGTCACAGTATGGCTTGATGAGCGATGGGTAGGTCTGAGCCTGGGATCTGAACCCCTGAACCCCAGGTTTCCAAAGCAGAATGTGCAAACTTAACTGCTACACCACCAGGCCAACCTCTCATATGTCTGTTTTTATTTAGCAATTTCCTCTCATTGTTTTAGCAATATTATGTCCTCCCATAACATTTTATACACTTGTTTTACATTTCCTTTTTAGGTTGCCTCATTATTTCTACTTTCTTTGATGTGAATTCTCCCAGTTATCGAGTCTGGTGACTGACCTTCATGACAATGGGCTTTCTTGTGCTCCTTGTAAATTTTGCTTGAGAGTTCCTTTTCTACAGCAGATTTTTTCTGCTCATGTCCTCTTCTCCTCAGCCTGTTCCTCCCCCTCATTGTACACCCTGAGCTATATCTGTTTTTAGGAATTCTCAGACAAATTGCAGGTTTCCTCACCTATCTGCAATGCCACTTTGTTTCCATTCTTGCACAGTTGTATCTTATTTTTCTATGAGATGTGGACAAAACCAAGTTTCTTTCTACAGTATCAGATATGCAGGCAGAGCTGCTTCAACCTCAATTCACTCTCATGGAGCTTATTTCTAGCCCCTTGGCTTCACACAGAGAGCTTGTTTCTGCTCTTCAACAATGCTTATCACCAATTCTTACATGATATGGAAGCTCCAGCCTGCAACGTTCCCATCTAGACCTTGCTTGCATGAATGCCATGGGTTCAGGTCCTATTTGCTTCTCTCTCTATTCTTGATCCATGGAGATTTTAGTCTTGTAGAGCAGAGATGGGCACACTTTCATATTTTATCATTATTTTTTACATTTGTAGAGGAACTGGGAAAAATGGCCCGAAAATGTCATTTTGTATCTATCCAGTTTTCATTTATTTTGAATCAAGGAAACATTGAACCAACTAAAGTGAATTATATAGGTGGCTGACTCTAGGAGGTAAATTGAAGTCAGTTAATTAGCTTACTTATACAGCATATTTTTTATCACCTGTAATATGCCAGACACTTACTAGTCTTTGGGTAGTAAAGACCGACTTAAGCCGAGAAGGAAAAATTCCATTTGTATCACTGAAAAGTCTTCAGGAATGGTTGGATCCAGAAGCTCAATCAAAGTCCTCAATCTGTGTTTTGCACATTGGCTTTATTCTTGCATGTTTAGCTTTCTCTAGCATAGCAGGAAACATGTCCTGGGAATTCCAGAACTACCTGGCTTCGGTGCTCAGAAAGAGGGAGATACTTCCTTTCCCAGAGCAATCACTGTGTTCAAGGGTGTGCAGTACTCACTTGGCCTGCTTAAAGGAAGTGCTGAGGGGGAAATCAGCCCTCCCCTAAGAAACTGATCTTTATGACATGCTTTCAGGTAGCAACAACAACGTTGTATTATTTTATTCTCTCAATCTCATACTCCTCTTCATTCTTCTGAACAAATACACTTTCTTTGAAAATCCATTTCTACATCTCCTTGCAGATTTATACCTTACCTAGTTTATTGTCCTATGCTTATCTTCAAAATGTATATTTGAGCTTCTTTTCAAATATGTATTTTATTTTCTTTACAGTTTTCCCCTATATTTCAAAATGTATACTCGGATCACTTTCTAAATAAGTACTGCTAGCGTTGCTTTCTTTTAGGATAAGGTCCTCCTGCCCTGTGATCCCACAGTAATTCCTGGAGAGAGAAGAGCTGGAGCGAGGTGGTCTTAGGCTGCGTTGAAGTATAAAGAGAATTTGAAAACTCGATGTGTTAAGCACTGAGGAACTGAGGTGTGAGCATTCCCTCTTTGTGGTGGGGGCCATCCCCCTCACTTCTTCCCGCATGCAGATAGGTAAACCACAAAAGCCATTATTCCAAATTTCTGAGCCTGGGGTGTTACTTTCATGAGAATGGAGCCATGCAATATATAGATCTGTTAGGTATATGGGGGCAATTCTTGAGAGTCTCGAGGGTGACTTAAGAAGTAGCATCTGATTCAAGAGGCAGAGTCACTTGTCGCCTGCAGTTTCAATTACAAATCACTGCAGTGCAGGGTGGAAGTGCAGTGACACACATTCGGAGTCCTGGGGAGCGGGGAGGAGCCACAGCAGGTGCCAGGAGGGGCGACCTGCTCCAGTTCTGCAATCTCAGGCAAGGCTTCTGGAGGAGGGGCACCTCCTGTGACTGTTGTGAGATGCAGGTGAATATAAGACATCTGTAAAGCAGGTCCCTGGGCCAATCTAAGTCCTCAATGAATGGTTGTAGTTATTAACGAAATATTCTTTAAGGCATTGGGCATATTTGTGTACTGATGCAGGAGAATTTCCCATGCTTTATCCCGAGGATGATCCAGAGCCTTACTCTAATATGGAACCTGGTCTCATTTTTACTTATTTTGTTCTCAACGGGCCCATGTTGTGGGGAAGGGGAGGTTTGCTTAATTAGAGAGATGTGTGCAGTCTGGCTAGTGGTTAAACACACCCTACAGTGGGCTCATTCCAAAGTTAACAATTATCTCAACACGATATTTACCTTATCAGGGAGAGTTGCGCTGTGTGCTGCTTCCTTCAGTGAGAGCCCCTACTGAGCCGAACTCAAAACAGTGAAGGCAAACGTTAGCTGTTCAGAGAGCAGAGCTCTAGAGCTGGGAAATGATGGGCATCGGGGTCATGTCCTGTGACACTCAGATCTTTACAACGAGGTCAGCTCTCCGCACACTTCCCACGCATGTCTGATCTTTCCAGTATGTTGCATGTACACCTATCCATTTTTCTTCCAAATTGTGCCAGGCAATGTGGTAAAGCCCTGGTCAATTTCTTCTGCTAAGAACAAGTGAAACTTTTTGAAAACATTACCAAGAGGTCACCGTATTGATTATTTTTATTGATTATTTTATCCAAATATTTGCCCAATCTATGCTTAACTTACTGCAATGTAAACACAGTACTAGGATGTGGGGCGCATGGCGGATCATAATCGAGGTCATTGTGAAGCTACCAGAGAGAGCACTTGACAAAATCATAGCCACAGCTGTGTCTTTAACATTGATCCTATAAGCAGGGTTTTATACTTATTACACAAACTTGATTAAGACCTATAATTTCCACCTGACTCCTGAAATATTTTAAGATGGAGGAGGCCAACCGTCAAATTGCTATCTCCTTCTTGTAAAACGTTGAGATTTCTTATTTGACTATGATACGCTGAATTGCAGACTCGAACGGTGACCACGAAATCTTATGTAGATCTCCAAACTGTCAGCCCCTCACTGAGCCCGGAAGAATGAGCCTTTCTCTCTCTCTCTCCCTGGCTGTGGAGGACACAAGAAAGCATGACAGCATAATACTTCTCTAAAGTACTGAAAACCTGGGTGAGAGATTTATGGGCAAGAAGTAATTAGAGAATAATACAATTTGGTAGATAGCCCAGCACTTAACTGAGTATAAATAAGCCCAGATTTAGGAGAAGAGGCGTTTAATGATGGCGGAATAAGAGAATAGCCTTTTTGAAAGAAGGCAAAATTGAGTTGGATGTGAAATACTTCCATTCCATATATATTAACTTTGGGCGAATAAGTTTTTGGCAAAGCTGCATATATTTTTTAAATTAATATTAAATATTTGCCCCCAAATTTGTATATATACAGTCACGTGTCACTTAACAACAGGGGATACGTTCTGAGAAACGCATTGACAGGTGATTTCATAGTTGTGCAAACATCACAGAGTGCACTTACACAAACCTAGATGGTACAGTGTCCTACACACCCAGGCTATATTGTACTAATCTTAAGGGACCACCGTCGTACATGTGGTCTGTCTTTGACCAAAACATCATTCTCAGGCACATGGCTGTACATATGTTCAGCTGTGCCAAAAATTATTTATGCACAAAATGCAATAGAATAAAACAGTGCCATGCAAGATACTTTGCTACACACACACACACACACACACACACACACACACAGACACAGTGCTATATGTTTCAACAACGCTGAACTATTTGAGCACTCAAAAAAATGATGTGTTGCTTCAGAGTTTTATTGTACTCATCCTCGTCCTTGACTGCACAGACCTGTCACCCGGGAGCTTTCAAAGTTACCACTGTCTGAAACCATCAAATCTCAAATTTTGGGGGCGGGGTTCAGAACCTGCATTTTTAGGGCTTCCAGGTGATTCTAATGTGCAGCCAGGGCTGAAACACATTGTTTTGGACAAGCACCTGCCAGATTCTCTCTCTCAAATTCCCTCTGTCAGAGTTTTGTCTTCTAGGCGAGCCCTTATGGCCCCTTCAAAGTTCATCACAGGGTTAATCTTTGCAATAAAATCTTTGCTTTCTCCATCTTTCAAGCCGCTTGTGAAGAGAGTGACTCCTTCCTCTGAATCTTCCACTAGAGGAAACAGCAGATGCACAGACTGTCGCCATCCATGGAGCACCGGTTGTATAAGAGCTGGGACAGCTTGGAAGCGGATCTCGAATTTCTGAGTACTTCGTGGGACCAGGTGAAGCAGCCCTCTGCCAGACTTGTGCGCTCCCACTGCTGCTGGCCCTCTTGCTCATGTCTGTCCCACTCTCACGCCCTTCCACGTCTCCCATGGGAGCACGTTTCGATAAATCACACACGTCCACATCCTTGACTCAGGGTTGATGCTGCAAGAACTTGACCTGAGACCTCCATTCATGGTTTTACTTATTCCTGGGCTGTGTTGGAGCTCACAAAGCCAATTGTGAGCATCTCGTCTCAATTCTTCCTTCAGTGAAGTCTTACTGATATCTTGAAACCAGTCATGGTGGGAGCAGTAACACCAAAGAAATTAGCAACTGCTAAAGTCAGGGCTGTTGTTTTTTTCTGAAGAGCTACTTGTTAAATGTGTCTTAGTACACCGCTGGCTTTTACTGTGGCTTTATTACCAAAGAATACGTGAATAAATAAGGCACTTTGGAACTGGGTTCTCCCAAATCTTTACTTACCCTTTCCGCTTTTCAATAAATGTCTCATTCTGCACCAAATTCCTACACTGTTTCTGCCTTCCAAGCTGATCCCATCTTGCTCTCAGATTCTATCCAGGTGCTTCCCTCTGCCTTCCCCACATCTGTTGACTTTCCTGGGCTCCAACTTCTATCTTTGACCATCTGCATTGGTCCTCAGGAAATATAAAATAATGTTAACTCAGCTTCCAGGACATCAGGAACTCAGTTATGCTTTGAGATGCCTGGCCAGAGGAAGGTAGATATACCCCGGAGGCTCAGGCCATGCTTCAGGCCCTTCCTAATGGATCCTGTAGAGGTGGCTGAGGACAAAGACGTTCTCCTTACAGGCACTGCTTGCCTGCTCCCACCGCAAGATTTCACCCAGCACTATCCCACCCCCTCCCCTGGGGAGAGTCAGCTCCTCCTCAGATTGCTACATATTTCAGTATTGGACCCTGAGGAAGGTTCTTGAGCTTCTATTGAGTGTAAGATCATGGTGGGCTGAGTGTAACAGAGACTGGATGAAACTGTCTGAAAACTCAGCTGCATTCAGAAAAGCGAAGGGTTAGGTACCTCAACCATTAGTATGTGTCTCCACAAGAGCTAGAGCTAGGCCAACTCCTCTGGACAAAACTTTCCAACACTTGCAACTCACTCTCTGTACCCTATGCTACAGAGCTTCCAGAAATTTCTCTGTGAGGATGAGTTGCGAATGGCACAGAGAGAGTAAAGGTCTAGAGAAATAATATGGGTAGATGCCATGAGAATAGGTGTTTGGTAAAGCAACTGGTGAAATAAGTGGTTCAGTCACCCTTTTGATAGTAGAGGCAGAGTAGAAATTCAATTCAAGCATCCAGGAAATAAACCAGAGCTCCAACTTCGGAGAAGGAAGGCTCAGCACACAAGGTCAGAGCCAGAGTTGGAAAGATGCTTGTTCCATGGGGGAGGGACCCTGGGACTTTTCAAGATGCCTAAGGCCTTAGTCAAAGGTGGGAAGTGAGTGACCTGTCAAGAGCAGAAAATCAGCCCGTTCCCTGGGACCTTCCTACCACGAATTAGAAGCTTGTTTTCCCGTGTCCTCATTTCTCCTTCTCCACTGGATCATTCTGACCACCATCCAAACACACAATTATTTCCTCCAGCTTACCGCTCTGGCTACTTCCCATGAAGCAAACCTTCCTGCATTTTCTACACTGTTGTCTTCCATGCCCCTTCCATTCTTTCTTGCACCCTCTCCAATTGGGCTACGAGCCCACCATTCCACTGAAACCATTCTGGGAGGTGCTGATGGCTCCATGCTACTGCTCACAATGAAGAATTTGCAGTCTTCATCTCTTTCAGTTTCTGGCAGAATTTGATACATGTTACTCCATCCATGAAAAAAGATATTCTGGCTTTTCTCCTCCTCCCCAGGTTGCTCATTCTCAGTCTTCTTTGCTGGTTACTCCACATCACTCCAATTTCCTACCTTTGGAGTGTTCCAAAATTCTGTTCACAGTTCCTTTCTCTTCTTTACACAAATACCTTGATGACTTCAACCAGGTGCACGCCTTTAAATATCACCCACACGCTGAGGACTTCCAAATGCCTATCTTCAGTTCCCAACTCCCCCTTAAACCCCAGACTCATGTACCACTCAATATTTCCACTTGGATGCCTAAGAGGCATCTTGAATTTAACACGTCCAAAAGAGAATCACTGCCTCCCAACGTGTCTACACACACACACCCCAACATACACACACACACACTTGTCCCTTCCTTTGGTCTTTCTCATCTCAGAACACTATCCCTCTAGTTTCGCATCTCTGACCTCTCCTTTGTTTCACACTCCACATCTAATGCATCATGAAATCAACTTGGCTCCACCTTCAAAATATGTCCAGAATCTAACCTTATTCTCTCCACTCCCCTGTGACTGCCCTCGTCCACACCACCATCACAACACATGAAGATGGTTGTGGTAGCCTCCTAACTGGGCTTCCAGGGTTCTTTCTTACCTGCCTACAGCACATTCTCACTCAGTGGTCAGCACATGCGTCATTCCTCTGCTCAAAACCCTCCAGTGGGTCTCCATTTCTCTCTGAAACCAAAGTCCCTGCAATGATCGACAAAGCCTTTCATGGCCCCTGTGTTTCTCTGACCTTATCTAGGTCGCGTGAGCACTTCAAACCTCACCACTTCCCCACGAGTCTTCAAACTCAGCAGCAGGCTCCCTCCCGAAGCTTTTGCCCTTGCTTGGAACTTCTCCCAAATATCACCTTTTGGTGGGCTTTCCCACACTATTTAAAATTGCAATCCTTCTCCGTGGGGACTGTCACTCTCACTCCCTAATTCGCTTTTCTCCTTGGCATTTATCACCATCTGACAAATTGTATAAGAGTTCCCTTCACGTCTCAGTTCTATCTGGTTCCTGAGTTGGGGTGCTGATTTTGAGCAGCAGGAGATAATGCATTATCTGAACTTATTGGTGTCTGAATTTCAGATAGCAAATAACAAGAATTTTGATAAGAGACTTATTCAATTATTTACCAGTGTATGTATAGTTTTGAAATTCGAATAGCTAAACTCGGGATACTTACTAAGTTTATTTATTTTTTTGTTTACTTCTCTCCCTGAATCTGAATATAAATGCATGGATTTGCCTGCTTTGCTCACTGCGGAGTCCCCTAGAACAGCACCTGGCACAAAGCAGACATCCAATAGGTATTTGTTGACAGATGGAAGGAAGGAAGGAAGAAGAAAAAATAAGACATAAGCTGAGCAGAGATGGAGGTGGGGGTTGGGGTAGAGAGGGAGAGTGGTCAGAATAGATAATACTTACGTCTCTCCCAACCCTGAAATACTGGGATTCAATGGTTCTAGCCCCATATTTCCAAACACAAATAGCAACTCTGGCCCCAAGATCAGGTATGATACACAAATGTCTTTTGTGTCCACAAGTCGTCTCTGCATAGCTCCAAAAGCTTTGATGGATTCCTCTGTCATGAGCCTTGTTTCCTGAGAGTTGTCACATTTCTTCTGCAGCTACCCTTGAAGCAGTGGTGCCTGTGTATGCTGTGGGTCTTCCATAAGCTTACCTGTCCAGACCTTGATGGTTAAGCTTGCTGCCGCTGCGTGGTCCTCCTTTCTCTGGATGATGACAGAGGCTGCATCCCCGGCACCAGCTATGCTGGCAGCACTGGCCGTGGGGTTTCCGCATCCGGCTGTTTCAGCGATGAGGTTTGCAGCAGTTATGGCAAGCTTAGTGCTTTCCTCTTAAAACCGTCCTCACGATGATCTTTTGATACACTTGATTTTCTTTAACAAACTTCTTTCTTTTTTGCTTAAAATAGCCAGAGGGGTTTTGGTTTTCTGCGGGTTAGTACCAGCTCTCGGAGGGAGAAGTTTTAGTTTCTACGATCCTTCCTAATTCCTCTGGTGAAAAAGGAAGGGAACTAACGTTCCTGGTAGTTAGGGCTTTTAATTCTGCTTTGAAACTTTCAAGGTTGAGATGCTTGAATTCCTTTATAAATTATTTAACTGCAAAATGGCTCACGCAGACCAGGGTCTCGCAGCCTCGGCGCGTTGCCGTCTTAGGCTGGATAATTTTCCGCCTGGGCTGTCCTGGGCACCGCAGGACCTCTCCCAGCATCCCTGGTTTCCACCACAGAGGTCAATAGCACTCTTCCTCCATCTCTGACAACCAAAATGCCTCCAGACGTTGTCCAATGTCCCCCCAGGGGCAAATCGCCTCCAGTTGAGAACCGTTAATCTAGAGACAGTTAAACATAATCTACATGCATTTCCTTGTCATGTTAGGAAACCAGAGTACAGAGACGGAACCGGGCACTTTATTTCTTGAGTGTGAAATTCAGAACGAATCGTTTTAGTCCAATGCCTTCTTCTTTTTACATATTAAAAATAAAACAAAACACTTGCTATGAATCATAAATATCCTAAAATTTTTATTGCTTGAATTTTTGTACTTCAGTTAGTCATCTCTCTGTTGTAAGAGACACCATACTTCAATGATGTACATCATTTCTTGAAATGGCTTAGTAAGCTGTCTAAAGCTAAAATCAGTAGTGACACATTTGGAAAAGTATATAACTGTGGGAAAGTGGTTATATTTTAGGGGGTTTTTGTCCCTAAAATGAAACTTTGTTTCTATCAACCCAGTTTTCCTTCTGCCATAAAGCTCCGTTAGTTTCAAGTTCACGTTGTGCTTTGCATTAGTGATCATTCCACACTTTACATTTCAACAGAAGTTTTATTAAACCCATTTATTTGTAATAATAAAGTAGAGATATTTATAGAAGTCTCATTTTTGAAAACACTATAAACACATATTACAAATCTAATAGACCATAACTAGAATTTTGATTTGTTGAAAATCTGTCGCTAACACAACAGAATTACTAAGTTTCCAGCATAGCTGTTGAGACAGGCTACGGCTACGAGCAATTTTTAAAGGTAAAAGAAAAAAAGTTCAGAAAATTATTAAGATTATAAATAATTGATTATCATTTATTACAAAATAATTACCTTTAAGCAATTATCACAGTTAACAAGTGATTGCTTTGGGATTATTTCTTAATTACTATTAAACAGCAAAGTACATAAGGCATATGAAATTCATTGTTTATTATTATTTTTACAAGCACAGATGGCCTAGTACAATCAGGGAGACTAATGGAAAGTAATCTTTTTTTAATGTAATTACTACATGAATATGTCAAATGAATTTTTTCCTTTGCTAACGTTATAATGTTATTTAATTAAGATGTTAAGGACAGTAATTTTTCCCACCTAACCAGGCCAAAAGGAAAAGATATATCCAAGATATTTTTGAAACTTTACTATAGGGGCCGGCCCCGTGGCCAAGTGCTTAAGTTCACGCGCTCTGCTTCGGTGGCCCAGGGTTTCACCAGTTTGAATCCTGGGCGTGGACATGGCACAGCTCATCAAGCTACGCTGAGGTGGCATCCCACATGCCACAACTAGAAGGACCTACAACTGAAAATACACAACTATGTACCTGGGGGCTTTGGCGAGAAAAAGGAAAAATAAAGTCTTAAAAAAACCCCCAAAAACTTTATTATAAAAAATTTCTATTTCATAAATATTAATCACATTGGTACATCTAACCTTGCCTCTATCTTAGCTGAAATAAATGCCTTTAAAATATCTCATAATTCAGTGATGGTTCGGTATACCATAAAACTCAGGTGGTCCGTATCAAAATAATAAAATACATATTACGGATATGTGTATAGCTTTGGAAAGAATGGTGATGAGAAGGAAAGAGGTAACGTGACAGTTGCAGTGTGGCAGATAATTCGGATTTCTGCAGGTCTTTACTAGACCAATATGGCTACTCATAAAGATAACAGGATTCCACATCATTTTTGTGCATGAAGAACTGATAATGTAGAAATACGGTTGTCAGATGGACAGATGACTTTTTATAGGGCGAGTTCTCTACCACCAGTACCTCCCTTCCAGGGACTCTGAAACCCACCTTGCATTCCCACAGATAAAGTCCGACATGAGCTTCGTCCAGATCCAAACAAAACCACACAGGGGCAGAAAACAAGCTGGCACAGGCGTGGAGGTCCAGGAGGTCTCACAGCTATCGGGGTTTCCCAGGAGAGCTGATTCACAGCAAATCTCTTCCTGAGGCGTGGGGCACTTAGGCACTTAGCTGAAGTTTCCTTGCAGATCTGTGTTATCTTTGGGGGAAAGTGGCCTTGGGTGAAAACACAAAGAGTCAGTCAGCTTCCTATAGGTTGTAGGAGGATTCCTTTGGTCAAAACTGAATAGTTGGCTGGAAGTCTGGATCTCATGTCCGGTCAGAATTATTGCTTTTGTTCACAGATGGTTGCAAGATGGTGGCACATATGGTTATTTCTGACTCTAGCACCGTCAGTATTGTCATCTCCTAATATCACAGATTCACAAACAACCTTTCATTCAGATCTCAAACAACCTTTCATGCCTCCCCAAGCAGATCCTGAACAGATGCTGAGGGTTCTTCCTGGGGATACGCACACCTTCCATCCCAGACAGACAAGGAGGGGCTGCTCAAGATGAGCTCTGGAGTCCCAGGACCCAGTTATGTTGGGATCCAAAGCCTGACTTCCAGTGTACAGTTGTGACCTTGTTGGGATTTGTGGAGCTTTTCCCTCCCGGTGGACACACACGCTTTCCTCTACTAAGACAGTGCCCAATTACCAAAAAGGCGTGTTCTCTGGGGGAAGCTCTCCCTCCTGCTTAGAGGCAAAGTGCATAAATTATTTTCAAAAAATGGGAGGACTCATGGCTGTGTGGCCCTCATGGCCTGTCCCCTGTGTGTTGCTGCCCTCCACCAATTCATCACCAGGTCCCTAGAGCTAGCCACTGGCCCACCACTCACCCACATCTCCAAGAGGAAGGACGGCAGCATTCCCCAAGAATCACTTCTCTCTGACTTTAGCTGAGACCCTCAAGATCCAGCCTTGGGGACAAGTTGGAGCTCACTTCTTTTCCCCATTTATAGCTTTCTGTGCCCAAGGATTTATTTAAAGACTCCCCATGATGCTGGCTCAGGCCCTTATCAATAGACAAGTTGCTAGAATCTCCCTGCTTTTGTTCTTTCCTCCACTCTGCCATGAGAATAAACTTGCACAAGTAGACCTCAAAAGGCGTCACGATCCTGCTCACACATCTCCAGCAACCCCCATGCTGCTCTGCAGCGGTTAGCAAACCCGGCCACACATTAGAGGCATCAGAGAGTCTTTTATAAACCATCTAAGCTCAGGTAGCATGCACATTCTTACGTATCTGAGGACAAGGTGGCTTTCATTCTGTCCAACATTAAGCCTTATGATTTATTCAGAAAGTCTCACTAAATAAATAAAACTTTTTCTTAACCTGTAACTTTCGATGAGAGAAATAATGGAGAGGAACTAGGCAGAATAACCAAGGTTCTCTTCCTGATTCAAGAAATAAAAATAAAAGAGAAGAAAGGAAAAGAGAGAGAGAGAGAGAGAGAGAAAGCAAGGAAGCTACTGATGATTATTGGGTCATTTAGGCTGCTCTGCCAGGAGTCAGCCATTCCAATTCCATTCTGATTAAGCAACTGTAGTACACTAGTCTAAAGAACAGTATGAATTGTTAGCTTCAGTAATGCAAAAAGGCCTTCAAATAAACTGGTTTTGGTCACGAAGAATAAATGGTAAGTCCCATAGACCAGACCTCACTGGGCTTTGACTATAAAATGAGTGCGTCTATACTGTATATCCCAGTGTTTGTTGTGTGCAACATAACCTGCCCCCTTGGTTGATATTAGCCCACCTCGAAACGTTTGCCAGTTATTTTTGCAAGTTTTTTGAGAACTCCTTGTTGTCCAGAAAGAGCCCTCCATGGTTTTCTCTTCCCAGCTTCTCTTGTCACCATGTCGCTGCCTCTGCGGCTGACTGTTCTCTGAATGCTCCTCTGCTGTGTGTGGCTGCGTGACCAGGGACCTCAAAAAGCGTACCCTACTGCTCTAGGTGACAGACACGCATCTTTATTGCCATGGCGATTACAAGAATTCATCACAACCCGGATGTATCCAACCAAGGCTGGAAGTCTCCACCGTTGTTGTCTTGGATGCTGGCTGTCCTTGAAGATGCCTGGCTCACAGCGCTGGCTTGAGAGGTCTGAGCTAGAGCTAATGGCAGCAGCACTGACCTGGATTCAGCCCTCACCCCGAGTCTGAACCCACAAGGTCAGGCAAAACACTCCATCACTACACCCACTCCAGCCTGTGCCGTGTCATAGAGTCTGGGCTGAAGCCACAGGGCTCACAGAGAAGAAGAATTTCCATCCTTTTTTAACCCAACAGCCTCTCTCATTTCCTACTGAGAAATTATCAAATCCTTCGAACCATTGACACAATCAGTTACAGAATGTTATTAAATTGTCTATTTCCCAAAGTGCTGTCAGCACTATCCAATAGAACTTCCTGTAATCATGGAAATATCCCATACCTATGCTGTCCAATGTGGTAATGACTAGCCACATATGGATACTGAGTATTTGAAATGTGGCTAGTGTGACTGAGCCACTATTGTTAATTTATTTCAGTTTTAATCTATTTAAATTTAAATAGTCCCAGTGGCTAGCGGCTACTACATTGACAAACAGGTCTAGGTTATTCAGTGGTTATCCTTTTATGGATAGGTTATTTGTCATCTATAAAATTATGATTATCAAATCAAACGTATCATCCAAACATGTTCTAAAACCGTCTTTCTAAAGCATGGTGCTGATTAACATCAGACCATCTTAATAATCTCCCTCAGATTCTGCACTGAGCCCTTTTCTGTGAAGTCCATACCTCTTAGCACGATATCCACAGTCTCCACAGGCTGGCCCCATCCCCGCCTTGCCTACTTCACTTCCCAAGATTTGTCTATGCAACACTATTGACTTTAAATTAAAATTTTTGTTAAATGAATTAACCCTGAAATACTAAAAATAATCTTTCATCCATCTATTTATTGAGCGTAGGACCACAGTAATATTTATTGAGCTATTTCTTTGTGCCAGGCACTGGTAAGTAATTTCATATGTTTTCTCTTATAATCTTCATAGTAACTTTACAAATTAGGTACTCTTAGGCCACTCTTGCTACTGAGGAAACTGATCCTCAGAAAAATAACTTTCCCTTAGTTTCCACTGTTAATTGATGGGACTGTGACAACGTAAGGTCCTTGAAGTGGAGGGTCCTGCCTCATTCAGTCTTTCACCCTCATCACCTGGAATAGTACCTGACAAAGACTGGACATTCCATTGATGTTTTTTGAATGAGTACATGAATCAAGTTTTAAATCAGGTCCATTTTCCTCCAACAGACATGTGTTCTTGACCACAACTATACCGCCCCACAATCAATTATTTCAAATCATTTGGAATTTAAGTCTCTCTAGAGCAAGAATTGGCAAAATCTTTTGTAAAGGGCCAGATAGCAAACATTTTAGGCTTTGCAGTTTGTAAGGTCTCTGTGTGAGTTGCTCAGCTGTTCCTCTGCGGTACAAAAGCAGGCAGAGACCGTAGAAAAATGAGCGAGTAGAGCTGCATTTCAACCAAACTTTATCTGAAAAAACATTTTGCAATCAAATCCAGGCAGTGGCTGGATTTGGCCCACAGGCTGTAGTTTGCTGACCCCTGCTAACTATTAGCAAGTAGAAAAGTTCCATTGTTTATTTAACAGGAAGCTGATCGCGTACATCGCGAAATCACATCCAATAACCTTGCACAGCAACTTCGACCTGAAGTTCCTCTCCTCTTTGTCATCAAAATGTCATCAGTGAAGTATCTTGCATTATTTCTTCCTCCTTTACATTACCAGAATGAGGATCTTTTATTCCCCTGCATAACTCCCTTCAATCCTGTTGGTCATAAATACCCCAGAGGCCAGGCTGAAAGTCACAGCCATTAATAAGGGTAATCACGTCTAATAGGAGCTCTGATTCATTTCCTAGATGCAAGCACACAAACGGAATTTCTGCTTACCCCGGATCTCAGATGCATGCACTCAATAGCTGGGATGTATTTTGCCAGTGAGATGGATAAATGATATCCAAGCTTTAGAAATATGGAATCCAAGGATGACTTTAAGGTTAATTGGAAAATGAATAAAAGCCAGAAGTTCACACTGGATGTGGGAGGGAAACAAGGAGCCTGCTTCTAAGTGTGGTTCCATGTTGACATACTATCAGCTAGGTCTTATACTTTAGTGTGGGCATTTCATTTTTCCCCCTACATTATTTTATTCATGTTGTTGGCGTTGACCTTGAACTGATGGGAACTAAGTTCAGGTTTCAAAAGCAGACTCAGTTGTTAACCTGCTTTTGTTTCAGCTTGATGAACTTCTCCTGGGATCTGCCCACATCTCTAAGTACCTGAGCAGACATTGTCTGTGCATGTGAGTCGTAAACTCTCAGGAATCCTAGAATTTCAGTGGGAAGTATCTCAAGTGGACCATTCCAAGTCCACTCTCCCACAGGCTTGTTCCTTGTCTAAAGCCATCATTTGCGGCTGTAAGCTCGAATGCCCGCGGTCAGGCAGGGATATAAATGAGAGGGTAGACCTGGCCTTTGATGAATGACAAGGAAGGACGGTGGTGAAGGGTAGTTGCCTCAGTCTCTGGGATAAGGAGCAGTGGAGTCCTTCACAAATGGCAGACGTAATGTCCAACAGATGCCACTGGAGCCCAGCTCCTGCCCATCGTTGCCTTGAAGAAATGTGGGCCCAGAGCTTTCAAATCTAATTTTTGAGAACTGGTGTGACCATTCCAAATTTGTAAGTATCAGTAACTCTTGCTTGTTTTTCTCTCCACAAGGAAAGGGCCAGCCACGTCTGGTCCAGTGGTCGTCTGCCTATGATCTCTGCTTTAGCTCTTTGAAGGCTGCTTAAGTTTTAGGGATCTCAGTTACGGAGAAGATAATCTTGAAGAGGGCGCTAATAAAGTCATTGTTAACAGCTATCTAAATGGTAAAAGCAAATTAAGAGGTTCCAGCAGTGGAAACTGTAAGCAGAGAGGTGGGAAAGCCCCTTTTATGAATGTCTCCATCCTCACCGAGAGGCCTTGCTGCTCCAGGGCAAAAGTATGAATGGGGGCCCACATAGCCCATGACTCAATTTTGTCAAGTTATGCACCAAAATTGCATTGAATAAAAAGTGTTCTATCCTGGCGTCCCTCAAAAATATACCTACGTAGAGACAAAATGAATAATATATGCAAATCTACGATTTTAAGGAAGGAATGTCAGCAACCTATTAAAGGCCAGGTAATTTAATTAGTATTGTGAATGTCAGAAGAGCTTTCTTCTGATATGGAACCATCTTTACCAACGGAAATCTCCTTGACGAAAAGGTGAAATTTATACTCTATTTTTAGCAGTTAGTGGGAGATAAAGAGCTTTTCCTACATCTGCTGGTTCTCAATTGCCTTTAGCTCAAAATAATCCATGAGCCAAAGAGGCATACTCGAGGTGGCATATTCTGGTACCCTTCATGAGCAGTGTCAGCCGAGGGTTTTTTTGGGGATGGAATGTTGTTTTAACAAGCTCCTTCCAATCATAAAACCTGACTAGTTAAAATTGGTTTTACAACAAAATTCTAAATATAGCAGTTAATCTCATGCGGAATGGTTTGATCTAATCTTTAATGCTTTGCTTTCTAGTTATTACACCCACAAAGGATGAAATAACTATGAATGGGAGGTACGGAAGGCAGGTTGTAAGTTTGGGATGTCCTTCAGTGGGGGCGATGGGCCCTCACATGTTCTCACAATGAGGCATTTATCTCATGCCTTGATTCATTCCAGTGCAGGGACTCGTGCTCAGTTTTCTAGGGGGCCCTGGAAATTTAATTTGGCAGCACATGAAGACTCAAAAAGCTGATAACCATGGTTTTTGTAGGAGGGAGAACTTGTTGCCTGGGAGATGAGGGAGAAATGAAGATTATTCACTTTTTGGATTGTGGCACGTTGTGAGTTAATTACCTGTTTTATAGATAAGCAGTGGAATGACTGACTGAATGAAAACAGGTGCAGCAAAGAGACTGATGTGTAGCAAGAAGCCGATTTCATAACCCAGCAGAAAAGCATTGGTGCTCCCAGAAACCACTGACTCTGCCCTGTTACCACAACCCTGAGGGCTCCCTTGGGTTCCAGCTAATTGGGAAACCAGATGACAGGAGAAACTCTCAGGCAACTTTCACTGATAGGTCCCCTCCCCTTTGTTAAGTGCACTACCTGGCGCCTGGCTGTGATCAGTTCTGTGCTGGCGTCTCCTCGCCAGTGCACACGTCCAGTGCACGCTTCCGATTCTTCCCGCCAATGTGTGTGTTAATCAGGAATCGGGGGTGTTTCTGCCTACGCCTCTCTATGTCAGTTGTGCTTTCATTGCAATTAGGTAAAGTAACTAACTATTGAGAGATTAAATACAGTGCAATAAGAGTATAAATACTCATTTCTATGAGAAATGAAGTTAAATTATTTGGAAGGATTTTATAAAAGCAAGATTTTCTCTTTTTTTAAGACTGTTTTTCCCAACAGATATAGATGAGGCAGCTGTAAATGCTAAGGAGAAAATTCTAGAGCTAAGTTATCTGAATTAAATTGTTTCATCCAAACTACTAAGTTCTTGATCTGATTTCAAGAAATCAAAACAGGAATTAACAGACAACCCATTGTCTGTTATCTGTGCGTGTTAACGCCAGAAATACTATGGCGAGTCCAATTAGTGAAGCCATTAGCAAAAACATCAAAGTGAGTGAATGTATATTTATATGTTTTAATAAATTTAAAAATCCTAAAATATGTATGCTTCATTGGTATAATTTTCTGCATTGATCTTTTTTTTTTTTCTCAGTTAAGTAACAACCAGTCACAACTCGGGAGCATGGTAGGATTTCCATTGTGTAGTCTCAAACTTGCATAGTGACCACATAATTAGGAAAAGATGGCTTCTGTAGATGGTATCAGAAGTTGAAGGGTATCAGCTTCACATACAGGAGCCACATCCTTTCCTTAGATGGGGTTTGGGAGTAGTTATACAAGTCAGCTCTGTCTTTCCACCTTTATTTAACGATTCCTCACTTCTCTCTCTTTTTAAAAGACACATTCCTTCTTCAAATAATCTAATCCCTTCAGTTAAGTTAAGGGAGCCCTTCCATTTTCTTAAAGAT
The DNA here is from genome assembly GCF_021613505.1 of Equus quagga. Classification (NCBI taxonomy): domain Eukaryota; kingdom Metazoa; phylum Chordata; class Mammalia; order Perissodactyla; family Equidae; genus Equus; species Equus quagga. Next base: position 5,650,429 of record NC_060272.1, read on the forward strand.
GCTCTGAACTAATTCTGCTCTGAACCATTAAGTTGGTGCATGATTTCACTCTCAAAAGGTGATCTTAACCTCACTCGTCTGTTGAGTTCTCAGAGATGGCGCCTTATGTAACCTTTCCGGCATCCTGCAGCCATCAGTGCATCAATGTGTGCAAAAGCCAGTAAGTTAATGTAAAGATATTCTTCACGTGGCTTTCCCATATATTTGAACTCTTTTCCTAGCTCACTTTTTGAGTTAATATCATAATTACCTTAATCTTTAAGAATCACCAATATCTAATTTTGTGTCCTTTATCAAAACTCTTTCAAGACTAAGGAATACCTTATGATGAGTGTATCTAATTTCAACGACAGAATATGAAAGAAAAAAAACAGAACTACAGCAACAAACAATTTTCTTATTGTCATCACCAGAATAGGATGTTTCCTGTTACGAAGACTTCTCATGTGTTGAAATCTTCATATACTGTGGTGAGTGAAACTCGGATGGGAGGTCAGAGCTCAGGTGCAAAGCCAATGCTTCCACTGAGTGTCAGTTTGATCTTGGACAAGTTATTTTATAACTCTGAAAGCTGGCATCTGATCTATAAAGTTGTTAACCATACAGCAGCTCGGAGATAGAACCGAGTAGTCAAAACTAGCATTGAGGAAAAGGTGGACTGTCATATTAGCTTCCCATTTTCCCTCTTCCAAGGTATTTGATATGTGCTTGTCACCCCAGGAGGCTATTGCCTGAGCAGGCCACTCGACCTCTGACAACACGCTAATCTTAATGTCACAAAACAACTGAGTAGTGCCATCACCCTTTTTAAGCCACAGAAACTTGCCCTGCAAATGGCCCCATAATTAATTTGCCTGCCATACATCCGTTTGGAAAAGGAAGGCTGCCTGCCCCTAGGGTGCTGACAGCCACTGATGTCAGCCTTAGAAACGTGCCTGGAGTTGAGATTTAGTGACAAAAACAATTAGTTCTCAGAATGGATTCAAAAACTTGCTTTTTATAAAAACAATTTATTTAAAGTACTTATTTATGAGCATGTCTACATTAGTATTCTTTTTTTACTATAATGTCAATTTTAATCTATTGTTAATCCAATGAGCACTAAAACAACACACTCAGTTCAGCAGACATTTATTGATTCCTTTGCTCTCCACCAGGCACGCTGCTAGGTGCTGCAGAGAACGGAAGGGTGCGTTCAAACAGCAGCCAGACTTGGCTCAGGGGCACGGGAAGTGGAACTGGACAGGTGCACAGATTCCTTCCTTCCATCTTCCTCCCTCCCTCCCTCTCTCCTTTTTTCTCTTCCTCCTTCCTTCAACGATTTGTTGAGTATCTACTGTGTGGCAAACACTAAGTATACATTGGTGAATCTGTTAGATATACAGAGTTCACAGTCTGAGGGCGGAGACAAATGATAAGTAAGTAAACAAAATTTTAAAGTGCCCTTTTAGGCAGTTCTACACAAGGGGAATATTGAACGCCAGCAGAATGACACTGTGTTCTGCGGGGCAGATGCTAATTGCACAGGAGCTGGAAGTCGTTGCGTCCCCTTCACCTTTGTTCGATGGCCTCAGATCCCCCTTATGCCGAAGCGTGGCCCGTCACAAAGGCTCTCGGTGTGGTGTAGTTGGCACTTTCTCTTACACATTCTGTTGCTTCAAACAGAAACACTACTATCTTTCTCACCCCTTTCAGAGGAAAGTTTTTTTTTTCATCTGACCCTCCAAAGCATTCTATTCTGTGCAGATGTTGGTGGCAGGATGTTAAAGAGTTCCCTGGCAAAAGAACAAGTCTGTCTTTCTAACAAAAATAAACAAACAGCCAAATGTGTAGGAGAGGCAGCGTTGAAAATAGCTCGGGATATTAGGCTATCTGGCTTTTATTAGAAACCCAGCTTTCCTCTCAGGGCCAAGCGGGCATCATTCCAGGTTGGAATGTAGTTAGAAAGTGAGTTCTTCTCTTTCTGCTGCCATAGCTTTGGAGGTAGAACGGTTTTTCTCTGGGACACAGGCCCCCGGAGGGGCCCTCAGTGGCCTATCAGCAGTGTGAGACTGAAACAGGCAGAATCTGGAAAAAATCCTAGATATTAGACCTTACAAGTCTTTTCTATTTGGATTGTTTTCCTCCGAGTGATAACCTCAGAAACCAATCCAGAATAGATTTTGCAAACAGTATGAAAAAGCCTAGCGGAAATCAATCACTCGTTCCCGCTTAAATAAGAAAGGGTAACACTCACAGTCGTGCCTTATTGAAACGGCAGTGACGAATGTGACCTTAAGCTGTATTCGGAATGACCCAGGTCTTCGACTGTACGAATTGAGGGAACCATCTGTCTATCACCTCTGATCCCAGGAAAACGACAGTAGTCTCTGGCACTTGTAACTGCACCGTCTCTCAGTGTTTTCATATAGACTATTTCATAATGTGCTTCGATATGAATTTTCCTGTGTGCTCTGGTGACGTATGTCAACAGTTTGAATTCAGATACATTGAAAAACAAGCTGGGGTGAAGTCACCAGCAAATGGGTTCCCTGGCTGCCCACTCTCTCTTCCCTCTCTCCCTTTACTCTTCCTCTTCCTTTCACCCCTCCCTTCCCTTTCAAATGATGACAGGTTGCCCTCCTTTAGGACAAATCAGTACCAAAGAGTAGGATGACCAGGATGGAGAGACACTCAATGAACCCCTGCCTTGGGACCTGAGGCTAACGTGAAAAACTCTGGGCCATGCAAAACTGGGTGATGATTTGAAGACAGACAAGGCACAGTGAGGTTAGACCTTAAGTTTTGAGAGATTAAAAGAGCTTGTTTTATTATAAAAGTGATAACATGACTATTGTAAAAATCAGACTATACTATAAATTATAAAGAAGGAAAAACCATCAGCAATATCTTCGGAAAAACCACTGCTAACGTTTTGATATTTGTTTCCAGATTTTTTTCTATGTTTGCATGTTTGTGTGTATAATTTTTAAAAATTTATGTTGTAATTTTAAAGAATCTGTCTCTTTAATTTTTTCCATGCTGATAAATATAGATCTATTTCCATCATTTTTAACAGACATGTATTGTACATATCTACAATAATTTATTTAATAATGCTCCTATTAATGGTCAATTAGGTTTCTGATATCTCTATTTAAAAGAGACATTGAACATTCTCATACACATATTTATACATTTGTCCTCTTATTCACTTGGATCAACTTCTGCCAGCGGAGTTGCTGGGTCAAAAGTTGCCAACAATTTTGATTCATATGGCCAGGTGGCCATCAGAGAAGTTGACAGTCTTACAGCCTCCTGAGAAGAGCATGCGCTGTGTTGATCCCAAGCAGACGGGAGAAGAGGATTTGAAGAGAAAGAGGAGCAAGCTCCTGGATCTTCCGAGGGCCCTTCTGACTCAGTGGCCTTTCCTCTGCACTCCTAGAAACATCTCAGACTAGCTTGTCTTCAGGACAGGCCTCGTCCAGCCTTGTCACTACTGAAAGAACTCTATCTTTTCCCCCCAGCTTTCCACAGATTTCATTATTATCAAGAAAAGACTACTGAGAAATAAAGTGGAGGTGGAAAGGTGTAAACGACTTCCAAGTGTTAGCTGTGCACGGGAAGAGAGTCACAGGAGAGCTGGGTTAGAACAGGAAGCTGGAGAGAAGTCAGGCCACGGACCCTGGGGCAGGAAGCTGGGCAATTTTGCTTCTGGCTGGGTGGAAGTTAGTCCTATTTTTGTGTGTGAAATTGCTCAATTCATCTCAAGAGATTCCTCAAACAATCACTATTTTACTCAGCTCATATAATTTGCATTGAAAAAGAGTCTAGAAAGATCCACACTAAATTTAATGATTTTCTTCTGAAGGGTGAAATTAGAAGGGCTAGTGTGAACTTTTTTACGTTTAAATTTTTTAAAGTGCTATTACAACTATTTTAAAGTTTATTTTGAATTTTATGATTTTTATATATTAAACTAAATAATTATTGATTGAGTAGATGGAATTTTAGCTGGAGCGGTTATTCTAAGTCTACCATAGGGAAAACTCATGCTGGAAAGAACAGGAATACTAACGAAATGGATCTCCTGTTGAAAAGAACAGAAGTAAAAATAAGTCACAGAGATAGAGATGAATATGCATGTTCCTTTTTTTCCCTCCTATATCCCACATTACGCAAATACGTAATAAGTCCCAGGAATGGCCAGGTATTGTGGTAAGACCTAGGGACACAGTGGAACAAACAGGTGTAGTTCCTACATGGTCCATTGAAAAATGTCAGACATTATTCAAGTCACTGCATATCCCTGAGTATTACAAAAGGCCAAGACTACGTGCCAGACACCTCTGTTTTCAGTGCTTTATGTCTTTCATTTTTCTTTATCACAACCACCCTATGATTTGGGTATGACCACACAGTACAGATGAAAGAGCTTAGGCAGTAAAAGTTTAAAGTAATTTGCTCAAGGTCACATGATATAGTTAATCAAATCTGATATATATCGATTGTAAGAAATACCCTGATTTTATGTACTATAAAAAAAAAGTGCTGCCTATTAACAGTATGAAATGCCATAGATTGAAAGGGTGATTCTAGAGATATTAGCATACGAAAAGATGTGCATCTTATGTCGGATGAAATATGGGAGTTAGCAAATGTTTAGAACTGTAATCTGAACACCAGGTCTCCCCTTCCCCCAACACACACTTTTGAAACTATACTATTAGATTACTGAGTACTACTCAACATTTAGCAAACGATGCTTGCTACTATAGGAGTGCCTAAGATTATTACTGTAAAAACACCTTCACTGAGGGGGAGGCTGGGAGTGAGTGCAGGGTGAGTTCGAGAGGTACTCTTACAGAAACTCATCATTGACCTCAAATCCAAAGACTGAATAAAAATAAGCCAAGAAAAAAAATTAACAGTGTTCTCTATGGACAGGAACATTATGCTTTAGAAGAAACAGAAGTAATCCAGAGACCGGAAAACTGAGAAATGGGGTAGGAATGTGTGAATATGGGGGAGATGCTGTAGGGGGATTCTGGGAGAAGACTCTGGAGAGGAAATTAGGGGGCAGAGTCTGCAAAGCTCAGTGGAACAAGGTTAGGATTTTAGTCCTATGCTGAGATAATGGGAAGGTGTTTGAAACCTTGGGAATGGCATAATCAGATTTGTGTTTGAAGAGAACAGTCATTTCTACTAAGTGGTGATGGAGAAGGAATTTTGGGGGCTGCAGTGGATATGGGCAGAGCAGCGAGGAAGGTGTCACATCCTGAGAACTGTGAGGAGAAAGCCTCACCCAACAAACGGTGCGGTGATTCCATGATTAGGACCAGCGAGTGTGCGCTGCCTAGTGGCGGAGGTAAGATCAACTCAAAAGAATGAAGACAAATATGGAGGGTTTTAAAATCCAAGCCCAAGAGTTTAGACATTATTCATTCACTCCATAACTGCAAGAGTCATCTTGAAACCATGAAGAGAAGGCCAAGAAAACTGAAGACATCTCGGCCCAGATACCTCTGAGCCTCCACACCAAGGTCAGTAACTGCCCATCTCTAAACTTCTTCCCTTTTTGGTGAAGCTTCTGAAGCTCTGTTGCTGTTGCATGAACCCTACAGCTTGACCTGAAGAACTGGATGAAAGCCAGAGTCATTCACCGGGAGAGAGAACATTGGAATATATGTCAGTGTGGTCATGTAGAGGAGGGCAAGCATGCAAGAGACAAGGGAGGAACAGCCAGAGAAGTGAAAGAAATCCCAGGAGAGTGGTGTCATGGAAGCCACGGGAGGAAATTATTTCAAGAAGGAGGGAGAAGGTCAATTGCTTCTGGACTTCTAAGAAGTCAAGTTCGTTAGTTTTGAAGAGTAGAGTATTCTGGTAACTGCTGAAAATAGGCCTAATCTATATTCATCCTCTCCTTCTTTCCTAACAGAACCCACTTTCATCTGGATAGTCATTATGCCCCCCTTGGCCCTGGGGGGTGGCCGTGTGATGAGCCCTAATGACAATATCTCCCTGGCCTTGCGGTTTTCCAGGGATTTTTAAAGGCCACACTCGGCTTTTGCCCCTGTCTCTTTCCCTTGTTCCTAGAAGCCAGAAGCATGGCTGACAGTGGAACAACAATCTTGCAACTCTCAGGAGATCATGAAGATGAAAGTGACACTAAAGAACGGCATCACAGTGAGGTGGAGTCGCCTGGGTCCCTGATGGCATCATGCAGCCAGGCACACATCAGCCATGGACTTCTTTCTACATAAAAGTAATTCTGTAACAATCGATAACTCATTTAGGCCAGTATTTACTCTGGTTTTCTGCTATCTTCAGCCCTGCGCCATCCTAAGTGATGCAGTCACCTCAGTGAGAACAGTTTTGCTGTGATGGGGTGAACCCCGACTGGTAGACTGAAGAGTGAGTCATTAGAGATTACATGTTCTTGGGAAGACGGTCAAAGGGAAATAGCTGAGGAGACCCAGGGGGCCAGGGAGTGGTGGGAGGATCTTTTTTAATGAGAGAGACTTGGGAATATGCAAATGAAGATGAAAAGGGCCCAGGAGTGACGAAGAGGATGAATACATAAGACAGAACAGATAATTATAATCTATGATTACTAGGTAGTTGAGATGAAATGGGATCCAAAGCTCAAGGGATAAGTGTGCTTTAAATTTGGTAGGACAGTCCTTCTGTGTAGCAGGAGGGAAGGAGGAGAGAGGTGCAATGCTTACAACAGTCTTTATAAATGAATCATAAATTACAAATATCCTTGATGGAAAAAATGTCTTGAGCATCAAAGACAGCGTTCTATATAAGGCAGAGAGTCTGCAGTTTTGGCAGTTGCCTGGGAGGTCATGGCATTACTGCAATCAGCAGGTGATAAAAGCTTGAACTGCTGGGATCATGGCACAAGCAGAGAGGAAGAAGAAGGGAACTTTAAAGAAATTTTAACTTTATGAGCTAATTTCTTCAGATCTCTTTCATTTCCCTCTAAAAATCAGCCAAAAGGTAGTATTCATTGCTCGTTACTCCCACTCCAACTTCTGAGCACCAACCTTACCCCTGTTTTTGTAAGTTATGAGTCGGTCAAGTCTCGGCTCAAATGCTGTCTAAATTCTCTGTCTTGGCCATTTGGAAGTGAGTGTGTCCTCCCCTGAGATCCTCACCTTATCAGTAAGAATCTGTTTTACATTACCTCTCTTGTGTCCCTATTATTTCTTGTCTTGAATTATAATGATCTATGTTCCAGTTTCATCTCCCTCGTGAGATTGTAAAACCATTACCTCTGAGCGCCATCTTTCTATCATACGCCCCTAATCATAGCACACTGTGGCACTGCTAGGTCAGCACTGTTTCACCAAATGGACATGTGCTTTCAAAGGACATATTGAGAGCCTGGTTTGGATGTGAGGGGAAGAAGGAGAGAGATTAGCAAAGAGGATTCTTAGGTTTTGAAACTAGGAGACCAGAAGACAGATGGTCATCACTGACTCACTGACAAGAGGGAGAGAATTGGGAGTGATGGTTTATGGAGTGAAGACAATGAGTTTCTTTTTGCCTTGGCTGAGTTTGGGAAGACTTTGATGCTAAGCGGGGAACTGGATTTCTGACACTGCCTTGGAAGACTGCAGGCAGGGGGACCAGCTCCCAGGCAGACAGAGTTCCTGGTACCCAGCCAGACAGTTTACCTGCAAATCCAGGGGAAGCCAAGCTAATCCCTCAACGTCTCCCAGTCTGCTCTCCCTGACTCTTCCGACAGAGACGATGAGGATGGTAAGAAAACGAATATCTTATCCCACAGGTAGTGATGAAGATGAATTCTGTAAAAACAATTTTTAAGCTTTATAAGACTTTTGTATGTCAGTTGTTATTATTATGAAATGTCAAGAAAAAAAAAGATTTCTCGTGAGAAATAGAGTGAGCTCTGAAGCCAGGTGCCATCTGTAGTGCCTACCTCATAAGGCTGTTGCTAGGATTAAGAAGTTAGTGCATTTAAATTCCTTAGACAGTATCTGGCACATGATGAATACTCGCCAAATAAAAACAAAACACTTCCCACCATGCCCATTGTTATTCTTAGTCGGGTCTGTGAATTGGGTGAGAATGTGGTGAGGAGTGTCATTGTATAAAGTCTACTGATTAAATGAGACGAGAAACAAAATGTTTCTGGGGAAATTTCCTCCAGTGGGTTATTTGGGAAGGAGCAGAGCTCACACACATGGTGTATTTTCTTAGAGCCAGCTTTAATTAGAGTTCACAATCTCCCGTTTCCCTCATATGGCTCAGGGAGATATGTCCCTGTTGTCACTTTCTGAAGCGAAGGAAAATGTTTTTCTCAATCTACAAAGAAGACAAATAAAACAAAAGCTGAGGTGTGGCAGAAGTTCTCTGTGCTCACTGTCCACACTCCTAAGTCCCTCACGGAAGAGAGAATTCAGAGGGAAGAAGCTTACTTTTTGGTTTCTGACTCTGTTTTACTATAGACAGACCTCTAGGAAGCCATGCAGGGGCTGTGAATCAATTGGGCATGGGGAGAGGACTGGAGAGGACGCTGCAGGACACTGAATGCTGGAGATTAATGGCCAGCCCGCCCTCCTCATTCTCCCATCCCATGGTGACATGTCATCTGTAGAAAAGTTCTCCTTTGTACACAGAGTTTCCCCAGATTTCAAATCTTCCAATTAATAATAACTTAGATGCTTCCAACATGAAGCCTCTTGTAGTGAAGCAGTAAATGAAGATCAACTTGGAGTCAGCTGTCCTTGTGAGCTCTCACCTTCAAACAGGAGAGCTGGCTGAGGGCTGTTCTGCTAAATTTAGCCTTTGAACGGGAGGCCAACCAAGTTCCTACACGGCCAAATGAGTAAGCGTTGGCTGTAATGACTTGTTTTGTCTGTAGCGATCTAGAGAGACTTTAAATTTCGATTGGCTTCAGAAAGCTCTGCCCTTTCAAATTCACTATTTCTCTCACAGCCATTCTGTTGTGAGCAGGAGATGAAACAAACAGTAACCTTCGCTTCCTTCATCAGAGGATCAATGTTGTTTAAAAAAAAAAGGAAAAAGCAAAGCAAAACATCTCTAGGCAACCAGTTCTTAAAAAGAAAAAAAAGATTTCCCTGTTAGCAGGGCAGCTGCCCAGAACACGTGTCGCAGTATGTATGTTTGCTCCTCTGCTTTATGATCCAACACATACTTCTGGGATGACATTCCCATGATCGTGATAATTGCCTCAAAGTCACCAGATTTTCAAATACAATGCCTCCCGCCAGTTGCCTTCCCTAATGTGATAGTTAATTTTATGCGACGATTTAGCTGGACCACAGGGCCAGATCTTTGGTCAAACATTATTCTAGATGTTGCTGTGAAGGTATTTTTAAGATAAGATTAGCATTTAAATCACTTTAAGTAATCCAGGTTACGTTCCATAATGTTGGTGGACCTCAGCTAGTCAGTCGAAGGCCTTAACAGAAAAGAGACTGACCTCTCCAGAGGGGGAGGGAATTCCACCTGCATCAGCCTTTGGACTCCAACTACAACATCAACAGTTCCCAGGTCTCCAGCCTGCCCATTTTGGACATGTCAGCCTCCACAATCAATCACACGAGCCAATTCCTTAAAAGAAATCGCTGTCTTATTCTCTCTCTCTCTTTCTTTCTTTCTTTCTCTCTCTCTCCACACACACACACACACACACACACACACACACACACACACACACATCCTATTGGTTCTGTTTTTCCAGAGAACCCTGACTAATGTACTGACCATCCTATGATCCTCTATTTCTTGCTTTCACCTTAAAGACTCAAGGTAGACATGCTGGGTAGGATGGCTAAGCCAGGTTTAACAAATAAAAATACAGGCTGCCCAGTTAAACTCCAATTTCAGATAAACAAGAAATAAATTTCTGGTATAAATATATCACAGGCAATACTTGAGACATACTTACATTAAAAAATCATTTGTTGTGTATCTGAAATTCAAATTTAACTGCTGTCCTGTATTTCCTCTGAAGACTTCGTCCCAGCATCACTATGGATGGAAGGAGGGTCTGGTTTGCTCCTCTCTGTGGTTAAGGTGTTGTGTAAGCCCAGCTCTTTCCTCCAATCTTTAGGCTTCCTCTTTGGGTTTGAACCTCAGATGAAGCCACCACCCTCCTTGTCAGCCCCTCAATATGCCATCCCATTCACTCTGATCACCTCAAAAGAAGGAAACTCTTAAAGAGTTTCATCATATATTCTATAAATTAAGATCAGGGCCATTTCCTTATAATATAATTGTGGATAAGCTCTCACTCTATTTCTAAATTGGGGACCCTTTTCTTAATTTGAATAAACCTCTGCTGTATCATTTTACCTTTTGTTCTAAATGACTATCTTCCTCAGTTCTGCCCCCATATGACTGATAGATCATTTTCCTCTCTCCTGGGAACTTCAATGGTGTTTTTCTGATATCAAAATCGTAATAGAAGAGGAATTATGATCAAGATCTATTACTAGAGGTCATCCCTTCTCATCCTAGGCCACTCATAAATGTTTGTGAAATGAGTAAATGAATGGTATTATTTAATTTTGTAGGTAAAAATAATCATAAGATCTTAGACTTAAAAAGTCCTGAGATGTTATTTATTATAACGACTTGTCTAATGTTCAGCTCTTTCACTATCCTCTCATTGGAGTAGTAGTGAGCCATCAATGACAATTGATAATTATGATAGTTCATGTCTATTGGTATTTCCCATGTTCAGGGCACAGCACTGTTAAGCAGGAGGTACCAATCTTGCGGCAAGCTTACAGATGAAACAACTGGTGTGCATAGGACTCAAAGCTTTTTCAAAGCCTCTTAGTGAGTCATGGGCACTGGGACTCCAGGCCTCTGCGCTTCCCGTCAGCTTCTCTAAGTCACACGCCCGAGTAATTCCTGAGATGAGAAATCCTCATTAATGGACATTTTTGTTTTTAAAGTTCTTCTTGAAAAGTGGTTCTCAAATTCTCCTTGATTTACAGAATGGAGATTAAAGAGCTGGTGAAGAATGTTCTCAGATGTGTACATTTGGACAGGTGAGAGCATCATCGAAGTACACGGGTCTTGGAATCGGTCAGGCAAGGGCACTGAATTTATGTAAGGGTCCCCTTACCTGCCTGGGTCTGAGGTGGGTGTGGGATTAGAGAAGCACGCTACATCCTTCCACTCCAGTACACAGTTGACGCAAACAATTCTCATTCACTGAATCATTTATTCACAAGTAGTTATTGATCAGCTAAAATGTAGCATCTGTCAGCTAAAAGTATGGACTCTGGACCCAAATCTCTTGTGTCTGAATCTTGGCTCAGCCACATACTAGCAGTGTGAGTCTAGGCAAGTGGCTCACCCTCCTGTGAGTCAATCCCCGCATTAGCAGTGGGGTAATAACTTCACTTACCTCATGAGATTACTGTGAGGATTAAATTAGCGAGCATCTGCAAAGTACTTGGTGTGGCCCATAGTGAGTGCTATGGAAATATCTGTAGTTGTGTAGTTGTGGTTGTGTTGTTGTGTTCCACGCGTAGTTCTGGGGACACATCTTGTTTACAAGATAGATAAGGTACAGGCCATAATGGGATTTATTTATTGCTAGGAGGTTAGGCAAACTGTTAAAGAAATGACTATGCAATGTAATCCAGCTAATTATAAAGGCTATGCAGACAGACACAGCAAGGTGAGGTAAAGGGATGGTGGGCAGAGTCTTCTTTACAAAAGGATCTGGGAAGACAGTGACTTCAAGCTAAGCCCTGTAGTCAAACATGTAAATGGCCCAGAAATTCCATGCCAAGGGACTGCCATAGAGTCATGGAAAAGTCAGCAAGGGTCTTCCGGAAGGATTTAGCTCGGCAGACAGGACACAGCTGATCTCTTGGGAAAGGCAAGCTGAGGGACTTGCGGGCAGTGTGTTATCTAGGGGCCATCACAGGGAAAGCACTCAGGCTGCCCAGCACGGTGGCCCCAGTGCACTTTGTAAAATAATGGAAAATACTTCTGGGTAGGCAGCACAGAACTAGGTTATGAACAGTCTTGAAAACCAAGCAAATGAGTACAGACTTGCTGTGGTGGGACATGGCAAGTGTGTTAAGAACTTCATGTGGCACATTAATGTTGCTCTTTAAGGTGCAAGACTGGGGGCGTGCAGCCTGCAGTCACAGTGCCAGCCAGGAGGACGTGGCCCTGGGAGCCCCAAGCTTCCAATTTTGAGAGGAATATGGAGCATGGCAGATCCAAGAGGGAACAGCTCACACACGTCAGATTTCATGTGACGAGTGGCAGATGTGGAAGAGGAGAAAGTTTTCCCTGACCTCTTAGGATACCTGGCTGGATCTGAAAATTAAACTGAAAAAGACAGATTAACAGGAGAAAAGCATACAGGTTTGTTTAATATAAGTTTGACAAGAGATTCTCACATATTGAGGTATATGGGGTAGCTATTCCAGTTCAAAACTGATTTGGCTTGAACTATAGAAGCCTGACTTACAACCTATCATATATATATTGTATATCTGCTTTAACCATTAAAGTAAAGAATGCATTAAATATTATCTCAAAGTAAAAGAATGCCGTCTTTTAAGATAAGAATGCGTACTTCCGCTCCTACACAGCCAGCATCCCACCAGCATCTGTGACGCCCAGATTAATACTCCTAAAGATAAGTCCACTTTCCAGGACATCAGGGTCATGTTGACCTGCTAATTTGCAACTGAATACCTCTTTGAAACTTTAATGAATGTGTATTCTGTGTATGTTTCATATATGTTCTTTGTTCTAAAAATGTATAAAACTGTGCTAAAAATCATGCTTCTCCAGAATGCTTTCTTCCTTTATAGAAACTGCCTTCCCAGGTTATAATCCTCAGCTTGGCTCAAGTAAAAGTCACTTTATCTCTCTTATTTATAGAATGGTTATTGGTTATTTTGCATTGACAGGTTTTACATGACATGGGAGCCTTCAGAAGGAATGAAGACATGAAGAGAGACTTGAGTATTTTATGCTAAGTTTGGGGAAGAATGGACAGTTGTGGAGGAATTTGAAAGGTCAAGGAGTGTGAGGGATGTGTAGCCTGTTTGTTAGGAGTCTTCTGGCATCTCTTTGTTTTCTACACTAAGGATGCTGTTTACCCCAGTAATAGGGAGGACATCTCTTACGTGAGGGTCTGATGACCTACCTCAGGGAAGAAGGGCAGGAAGAATGTCAGGGTGACCTCTCTGCTTTTGCCATTTTCTCAAACTCCATCAGTTTCTGATACTCTGGACGCCAAGGTGCCCCATTGTGGGGTCGCGTGTCCTGACTCCACCACGGGTTTGCTGCTTACTTGGGCGTGGGAGAATTTCTGTTTTCCTTTTTCCATCCTTGTTGATCAACAACAGGCCAGTGATGAAGAAGAGGACAGAGACTAGAAGAAGCAGAGATAAGTGAGCAGAAGGGAAGAAGAAGGAAGAGGCTAGAGAAGGATGGGAGGGGAGGGAAGAGGGGGTGCAGATCCTAGAGACCCCGGGAGACCCTGAACACTTTCTAAAGGGTCCACCATGACCGCAGTGTTTACTTTTGTACCATCAAAACTCTGCCATCACCTACCCCCCTCCTTCTTGAGAGACTGATTTTTTTTTAAGTATTTACATCTTTTTCTCTGGTCTCACAGAGCTGGAAGGAGAGAGTGGGCATTTAAATGTGGCTTCAGATCCTCCCCTGAAAGTCAACCTTCCTTGAGGAATCTCTCCCCAGGGCGCTTCATGTCCTGGGACACAAAAGACTCCTTCAAAGCTGATCAACAAGGCCTCCTTTACCCTAAACAAGCAGGTGCCTCCCACCCCCGGCCCCAACAATCGTCAGGGTATAGCAGCCCAAGACACAGAAATCCCAAGACCAGAGAGAAAACAAAATAAACTGCAGCTCTGTGTTCTTACTGCAGATGGTAGCAATCCTGAGAAATGAGTCTTTTCTCTCCCGAGAGCCCGCAGGTATCAGTTCAGAATGTCCCCTTCGTGAGAACACTGTCAGGCCAGGGTCTGCGTGCCCAGAGATGTCTCCATTAGGAGACTATTGTGCATCTTCCAGCTGTGAGGATGACATGGAATGATGCACACTCTGGAAGGATGCTACTATTCTGTGACCAGAACGCAACACTGTGATTAGTAGTCAAATACTTTGAAGAGAGCTCTGAACTCTTCCTAGTGATGCGGGGTCGGTGAGCTGAGGAGTCAAAAGAAAGATTTCTTAGACTCTCAAGATCTGGCAGTAGTGCTCTTTTATTTAGAGAATAGTGTGGAATAGCATGGGGACAGGGCCCATGGGCAGGCAGAGCAGCTGCTGCTGCCCCCGCTGGCATGGGGACAGGACCCATGGGCAGGCAGAGCTGGTGTGTGGGGACAAGACCCACGGGCAGTCAGAGCTCCTGCTGCTGCCCCGAGTTGAGGGTTAGGGCTAATTTTATAAGGCATGGGTACGTGACTTATTTTTACTGGAGAAAAGAAAAGATGATGTAAAAAGTCATTAAATGATTTCAGTGCAGATGGGGTCTGGTTATTGTGCGGTCATATAACTTTAGATACGAATCTGGCCATATAGATCAGCATGTAGGTGAGGATGCCCTGGGCTTCTCTCCCTGGGGCGGTCCTAATTCATACCATAAAAAAAGTCCACTGGGTCGTATAGTTTGGCATGTAGGCCAGGTCACCTTGGGCTTCTCTAGCTGGGGCAGCCTTAATCCACATCACTAGAAGCCAGCAGATGGACGGCAAGGGTGGTGCTTTCAGTCTCCTGGAAAGGGTTTCTTCTTGTCCTGCTTCAGCTGCAGCTTCTCACAGCCTTTCTCTCACCTTCTTTTCCTTCCTTTCCTACAAAGGGGATTCTCCATGCAAGCTGAAAATCCAGCGCACCTTCTGAATCTGAATGGTCACTGGAATATTGCCTTTCATGCTGATTGTTGATGCTGAGCTCTCAGCAAACAGGCCCATTGGAACTGGTTAGAGGCGTCTGGATTTTAAGTGCATCTGATCCACTTCACACTTCGGACTCCACAGGGGGAGGGAGGCGGGAGTCAGTCCGGGAATGCTGCACTTCAGATCTGTATCAATGCCTCTCCTTCCTCTTAGGACCCTCACAAAATTCACCCGCAGAAGATACCTACCTTTAATAGGAAGACAAACATCTCATTTCCTTCCAGAACTTTCCCCACTGATTTGTATGCATCTGGGCTTCTCTTGCAAAGCTGAGCTGTGCTTTGAACGTTCCTGGAGATCTGTTTCATTCTGCTCTGTGTACTTCACAGTTGTTCCTTCCCTCGTAGGCTGAGGACTCCCCTGGGATCCTCCTGGAATGTTATTCTGGTTTCTTGCTAGACTTCTTATTTGGCTGTGTGAGTGTGTGTGCGTGTGCGCTGCATGTGAGGGTTCACACAACATCCACTGTACCAGTACCAGGTGGAACTCTTCCACGAAAGGATTACTGAAGCAGTACTAATTAACTTATTTTCTTCCTTCTAATTTTTTTTTTAATTTTGTTTCTGACATAGTAAGAATTAGAAGATTTTATTTTTCACTGGGAAAAAAAAAAAACTTCATGCTCTGAATTACCTGCTTCAGGTTTCTAAAGACTTTGGACAGGCCAGGAAGCACACT
This sequence comes from Equus quagga, assembly GCF_021613505.1. Lineage (NCBI taxonomy): Eukaryota > Metazoa > Chordata > Mammalia > Perissodactyla > Equidae > Equus > Equus quagga. The sequence goes on from NC_060272.1 coordinate 5,666,049, forward strand.
CCAGTTAGATTTGATGCTTGAGGGCCCAGTACTCCTTCAGAACAAAGGAGCCTTCGATTTACACCTCTATAGGCTGATTTTAGCAAGTTCAATCTTCCCATTAACCCCTCGTAGCCATAATGACTTCCTAATACCAGTTAATTAACAAGTACTGGTGTGCCACCAAATGGATTCCTGGGAGCGTCTTTGGTGTGGTCCCAGTCTGCTAAAATGAAGTGCAAGCCCCTCCTTTGTTCTCCCCACCGCTTTCCTTGTGGGCTCACAGCACTCTGAATCTCAAATGAGCTGCCTAATTAATCCCCACGACTCTCCTGTGGGATAGGAAGGGCCGTCCATTATCTTCACTTTGCAGATAGTAACAATTTACAGGGTTTGGCTGAGGTCACAGGAGAATTAGCATCGGAGCCAGAATAAAATTCCCAGTTCCTAAACCCCTCTCCTCTTATCCTGTTCCCTAGACAACATCCTTTCATCCTCTTGGTATAAAATTAGTAAATGCAGCAGGACCTTACGGTGTGGTAACGAACTACTGTTTGGTACACGTGGCCTAGCGGCCATGGGGGTTTGTAAAAATGCACAGCCTGAAAAGGCACTAAAACATGTTTATTTTTGGAATATATCTTACAGAATGGCTTTTAGACCCCATGCGTGAATCTGTCTCCATGAAAGCAAAGTCATGCACACGAATCGCCCAACATCTCCCCCGCTCAGGTATTCCCGTGCCAGGTTCAAGAGAACATGTTGTCCCTCAGGTGTTTTCCTGCTAATGAAGTGTGGGTGAAAGGTTTTGAACTCACCGTGTGCGGCGATGATTGCAAATGAGATGACCTGCACGTGCATTTCCTTGTGTGGCATTGTTTGATCTCTGTCTCAGTGCGGTTAGTGGTTATAGTGCGGCAAGAAGCTTCTTTCCCCACATCGCAGTAGGAAACATCTTAATAGAATTGCATGGCTGCAGTACAGCACGGTCTCTATTTTTTAGAGCTAGATATCTGACAGGGAAGGATATAAATCCAAGTGGTATTCATTCAATTCAACAAGCATTCATTAAGCACCATCTAATGACAAGCCAGTGCCAGGGGCTGTGAATGGGATCATAGGGAGGCAAATTTCCCAGAGTGACTTTCAGGTGACCTTTCCTGTCTGCTCATTTGACAAATCAGAAGGGCAATGATGATCTCTTGATTCCCTCCAGCTCAAATGTTCGGGAACACTGTGATCGCTTCAGATATGTGTATCTTATTTTGATGTTCAATTGACAGAGAGTCCTATGGCTAGACTACCCACTCTCCCGTTAACAAGTAAACAAGTTCTTAAGCAGATTATGGGAACTAACTAATGAGTAATTAGATGCCTCTGCAAAGTCACTAGAATGGAATCCCAGGGTGGACCCTCTTAGAGAGAGAGTTCTTTGATAATGCAAACACATTCTTTGCATTCCAGGTTCCTACTGGGTTTCTGGATGGCAGAGTGAGGAGCACGCTTTGGAGACATGGAGCCCACGGTAGGAGGGCGTGGTTGACCCTATTAGCTGTTATCAGTCAGGAATATCTGGGTAGGGTCCCTGGAAATTCTAAGAAAATTCTGATTTTTGTTGCATCTGCTTCAAAAATGAAAACAATTTAATATAGAGATTATACTATTCTATACTTTCAGGCTTATTATCAACCTATAGCACTGAAAAGCTTTATAATTATTATTAACGTATTTGTGTTGATTATCAAAGAAATAGGCATTCTTTACATTTAGAAAATTGCAACCAATAAGAGGCATTCCATTTATCATGCATTTAACTTCTGAGACAAAATGAATAGTTCTCCTGATAATTATCAAAGCTGAATGTTTACGGAAGAAACACCCTCTCTATAAATCTTAAAAATTTCATATCCTTACAAGTGAATCACATCTCAAAATTTGGAAATCATTGCAAACATTTATTGACTATTTAAATCTGACAAATGGTAAACAGGAATGTCATTTCTTTCATTAGGACTGAAAAAGCACCCTCTGCCCCCCTCCCCCACCAAAGTCGGCTGTTCCCTTTGATGAATTGGTCGATTATTTCAAACAACATTGTTGCACAAATAGACATTAGCATGAATGATGGCGGCCTGTCACTTCTCGGGAATTGCATCCAGGGGGTATGTGTATGACAGCTCACACGTAGTTCAGGCCTGTATTTATGCAGCAAGAAAATAGGCTTTCTTCAATGGATCACTTCATCACAGGTGACTTACCTGTCTGAAAGACATCCTCACGTCAAAATCAGCAGACTTTCTCATGCATAACTAACTCATATTCCCATGAGAACTGAGGGGCATGATTAATCAGTTGAAAATAGTTCATTTGTTTAGTGTGTCAAACTCAAGAACAAGCCACAAGATTTAAGTTTTACAGGACACTGCCCTTTTTCGATGTTTAAAAGAAAACAAGAAAAAGAAAAGAGAGAGAAAAGAGAGTCAATGATATTTTCAATAGAGTCTCACAGAGATTGAACGTTCTCAGAGAACATCGAGGCCAACCCATTATTCTACATCCGAGAAAAGTGAAGCCCAGAGATGATAATAACTGGCACATTTTCAGAGCGAAAATCACACCTACAAGACCCTTAATAATACTTGTTGCTGCTGGGGGAGGCCGTGGTGAGGGGTTGTCACTCGGGCACCTCAGGTGGCATCACATGGTGGCACTGCCTGGATAAAGTTGCCATGGTCAAGGTCTTGCTCTCAGCTTTGAACTCCTGGAAAAACAAACCTGTCAATATTCCTTTGATTATTTGGATTCAGGGAAACTCATATAAATGCCAAAATATTAATTCAAAGAGATATCACGATTTTTCATGGGAGACCTTGTGATAACGCCTGAGACGCTGACTCAATCGGAAAGTTATGGAGCATGGAAAGGGCCAAGGCAGAGATTGACCTTCAGGAGGTGACAGCTGGTCGCCTCAGTTTTACCACTGAGGGCATGACTTTAGGAATAAGTTAAATCTGATTACATCACTGCCTCTTTTCTCTGAATAATTACAGCAAAATTCTGGCTCTCTGGACCTCGTTCATCAATAATCCAGGCTGTGTTTTTCACAGTTAGTTTCCAGATGAGGTTCGATAAAATAGATTTGGTTTCACTTGATTGGATTTTGTTTACATCTTAATTCTCCCCTTGAACCAATCACCTTGGTTAGAGTTCTGGGTGCTGTCCTGATAAGGGTTCTTCTGGGACCTTGTCTCTTCTGCTTGTTTGCCACTTCCCAAAGAAGAGGGTTTAGGGTCCACCTTCCTCAGAACCCTTAGGTATCCGACCTTCTCCCAGCAAATGATACTGCTGTTGCACCCCCTGGGAACACATGACAGGAGTATTGCCCTCTGTCTACATGAGAGGGGTCTCACCCAGGACCCATGGTTGCCAGGTAATGCCAGCACTTCTCTCTACTATTTGCATGTGCTGTGCTCTACTGAAATGGGAGAAGCTCCCAGCTCTGCACCCCTCCTGGCTAACGGTGCTTTCCTTTCTTCCACAGGGGGTTGCTGGACAACAGGAGTCAGAATTAAATCTTGCCAGTATTTTTATTCAGACTGAAAAGTGTTTTACTCCCTATTGGAACTAGAAATAGAATCAGTAATCAGAATTATGCTGGTATGTATTAAACACTTTAGTCACTTATTAGCAGGTAATTTCTTGGTTTGTTATCAAATATAGCAAACTATATCTATCACATCTGGTTTTGGTAATTTTTTCTTAGTGGGCAGCCTTAGGCCAATTCCTAGGGTGATGGGGACTGAAGAACAGCTGACCACTCCTCCTGGGAGGGCCCAAATGAACCTAGCGGCATTGGAAGAGAGATTATATGGGCAGAATTCCAACAGTAACTAATTGGATGTAGCGGACAAGGGGGAAGGTGATATCAACATGATTATGGAAACAATGATCAAAAGAAGGGTTTTATGGTTAAAGAAAGCTTTGGGGATTGAGATAATTGTTAGGTGTTTATGATTATTTTCCTGAACTAGGCTGCAATTTCTCTCTTAGCAGGGAACCTGTCTTTCAAGCCATGTAAAGCGACGTCAGGTGGGTCACTGCCCATGACAGCAATTTACAAGGAACGCCAAAACGTCCCTGGGAGATAGTGAGATGGAGAAAGTTTATTCTTTACAACTTCTTTTTGAAAGATTTCTGTACATGATTAGAAATAATATTTTGGTAAAGTTCTTCGGGTTGGTTATGGGAACAATTTCTTCAAGAGGAATGCTTGAGTAATAACATATAAGAGTTAAATACTCTCATAACTTCAGGGCTTTTGTTCTGTTAAGCGGGCTTATAGGTATGATGGTTTCAGGTGGTTGGGCCGCAGCCCATGCTCTCTGTCAGTGGTCCTTTCTTCTTCCATTTCTGTCTTCCTTGTTCAGTACTCAGTTTCTCTTAACATGTGTTTAACAAATCTTTTTAGCCTGAGGGACCAAATTGTCAGTCTAACAGGGTGCTCAAATATTTCCATCTGAACTTGCCTGTCCCTTTATCTGTCCTACCAGGGCTTTCAAATAAATATCAATAATCGATATGATTTATAATAAACATCAATAATCAAAAAATACATCAAATAAATAAGACCACAGCCTGCTTGGCTAGAAATCGTGACCCTACCACTTGCTAGTGATAACAGTCGTGGAATGCAGGGCAGTTTAATTAACCTTTCATGGTCTCGGTGTTCTCATCTTTAGAAAGGAGATGTTCCGACTCATCTCGTGGGGTTGTGTGAGGATTAAATGAGTTAATACACATAAAGCCCTGCTAATAATTCCTGCTACATAGTAATTGCTCAATAATGTTAGTTACCAAATGTGCTCATTAAATAACAACTGGATACCCATCATTCTCCCAGCATCTATCCCCAACATTGTGGAACTTGATTGTATTTCACAGTTCACGTGACCACATTTCCTCATTACAGTAGTCTTAACAAATAGGAAAGGCATTATGATCCTTTTTTAAGAGACCAAATTGATGATAGGAAAGGTTAAACGACTTGCCCAAGGTATACGTGGTCTGGTCTTCTATAATTGAGCCAAGCGATAATTTTCCCCATGATGTCTTTAAAATAGCAGTTCATCAACCTGCATGAGTATCTAAGCCATAGAAATTCAGAAAGTGCAACAAAAGAGGGTGAAAAAGTTTGAGACTAAACACTTCATGTTGATATACAAATCCAAAGTCTGTGAGGTTAAAAACCTCTATTCTTAAATTGAAGAGTTATGGTAAAACCTCCAGACTTTTGGAGATTCTGTCTCAAGGGAAGCCAGCTTGTCTTAGGGAGGCTTTACACGCATTAGAGAAAGGCTCCCCTCCAACACATCTTATGATTTTGTTAGAAGATGACACTACTGCCCTATTCTGGGAAATGTGGTGATGAATATGCGAATCTATAGCATTTATGATGGGAACCTTGTCCCGTGGCATGTGGTCCAGCGATGTGCTCTCCCAGCACACGCCACAGCAGGCAGCAGCCCTGAGCCCATTCCCACATAAATCTGTAAAGGCAGGAGCTGCTGGAGGAGCTGCCCACACCTGAAGACCACAATCCCATATGAAAAATGGGCCCACCAATTTCTAATTATGGCTGCACAATGGCATGGTGCCTATTAAAAGTTATTCAGTGGGCTGTTCTTTCTTCTGCATATGAATTCTTGGTTATGCCTCTTGGGGCATCTTAGCAAAGATATAAATAAAAATGCTTTAAAATCAACCGTATCTTGTAGTAATTTTGGGTGACCTCGACTTATTATTTTCATGACTTTTTCAAACTCTATACAAACATTGAAAATATTTTTGTATTGACCGTGGTTTTTCTCTCTTTCTTTCCTTCCTCCTTCCTTTCTTCCTATCTTCTGGAATTTAGAGAACGTTAACTTCTGACTTTCATTTTAATATCAGGAGATCTATTATGTTGCTGCAGATCTCAAAACTTCTTTTATTTAAACTAATGTCAATGATAAGTCACTTTTAAAGACATTACTTAAAAAAATAACATGGAAATTTCAAAAATATAAGAAGTAAAGTGAGAAGATACTAATTTCATGTACTAATCACGTAGCTTCAAAAATTAGCTTGAGGACAGTCTCACTTGATCTATAATTCCACTTGACACCCCTCCTCCCTGATCATTTTGAAGCAAATTCCATAAGTCATATCATTTCTTCCATAAATATTTCAATATGCATCTCTGAAAGACAAGGACCCTTTCAAAATGTAACCTCCATATTATTATCACACTCAAAAATTGACAATTCCTTACTATTATTAAATATCCAGTGTTAAATTTTTCTGATTCTCTTTTTCTAACTTACAGGTGTTTGATTCAGAATTTCCATAAAAGTCCATACATTGCAATTAGTTGACTTCTCTCTTAAATCTCTTTTAATGAGTATGTAGACTCTCCTTTTTTCCTTGAATTTTATTTGTTGAAGGAACTGGCTAGTTTATCTTGAAGAGATTTTTTTTTTTTGGTGTGGAAGATTGTCCCTGAGATAACATCTGTGCCATCTTCCTCTACTTTTTGTATGTGGGATGCCACCACAGCATGGCTCGATTAATGGTGTGTGGGTCCACGCCTAGAGACCAAACCCACAAACCCCAGGCTGCCAAAGCAGAGCAGGTGAACTTAACCACAATGCCACTGGGCCAGCCTCTTAAAGAGATTTTTACAGCCCACATTTTGCTGTGTACTTATTATATAATTCCTTTGAATCCTGTATTTTCTGTAAATTGGTACTTAGACCTAGAGTTTTGATGCGGTTTGTACCATATTTTTATTTTATTTTACTTTTTATGCAAAAATTCCTCATAAGCAGTATTTTATATTTCTGAACATGTCTAGCCACCTTTCTTTTTGTAGAGATAGCTGCTATTGATAATCTGTCTAGAATTGATTAAAAATAATTTAGGGGTTGCAAAATGGTGATATCTTAATGTGATCACTCCCTTTTTATTTGTTGTCTATAAAAAATATCTTTCCATCATATTCAATTACTCTGAGGTAAAATTGTTACAAATAAGGCAATGTAAGTGCTTGATTATGTCTTCTTATTTATTAGTTTTCAAACATTGAGTTATTTTCCTAATATCCTCTAAACATAACTGCTGAGATTTAAGTATTATTACAAAAATGTGAATTAACAACTTTGATGCATTTCAATTTATTACAGTTATTAATCTTAAATTTATGTTCAAATTTACTCATTGTTGGCTAGTGGTAGCCTCTTGAAGGTGGCTCCTGAATTCTTTGGTCATGAGTCCAGCAGTCTTTGCTAGCTTCTTGATTTCTGGTACTGGACTAGCCCTCTAGCCATAAATATCTAGAAAACTCCACAAAATATGTTTTTCAGATACCTTTCAGACAAAAGGCAGCACAGGAATATAATCCATGACAGGAATATAATCCACATAAGGAGGTGATCCCTTGATGCCTTAGCTTTCTGCCTAGAGGATTCTTCTGGATGATGGCCCAGGAACAAGGAGCCCAAGAAAAGCATGGGGCCTCACTGAGATGAGGTGACAGAGATCAGAGTTCAGGGGGCTGAGATCACTGGCTCAAAGGCAATTTCACAGGTAATGCACACTTTGAATTTGTGGGGCAGAATACCGGAGAGCAAAGAGCTACACAGAGAAAGAGCTCCCGATTCGACTCTGAGTATCCCTTGATTCTTTGTCTGAATATTGGTCTGGCTAATAGTAAAGAACAACTATTAAGGACAGATAACTATCAGGGGACTCCAAACTGAATAAGTGATGAGGTTTCACATGGAGCTGGGAGGTATTTGAGTCCTGTCTAGCCTGAGTGGAAAGATGTTATTGAACACCTAGGACATAAGTACAGGCAGATCTTGGAGACATTGCAGGTTCTGTTCTAAACCATCATAGTAAAGTGAATATTGCAATGAAGTGACTTGCCTGAAGTTTTAGGGGCTAGCCCTATGGCCTAGTGGTTAAGTTTGGTACGTGTTGTCCAGGTTCCCAGGTGCAGACCTACACCACTCGTTGGCAGCCATGCTGAGGCAGTGACCCACATACAAATAGAAGAAGATTGGCGTGAATGTTAGCTCAGAATGAATCTTCCTCAGCAAAAAGAGGAAGATTGGCAACAGATGTTAGCTCAGGGCAAATCTTCCTCAGCAAAAACAAAAAACAAAACACCACTTTATTCCTAAAAAATGCTAACCATCAGAAAAAAAATACTAACCATCATCCCAGGCTTCAGCAAGTCATAACCTTTTTTTCTGCTGGTGGAGGGTCTTGTAAAAAATGCAGTATCTGTGAAGCACAGTAAAGTGAAGCATAATAAAACAAGGAACGGGGGCCAGCCTGGTGGTGTAGTGGTTAAGTTTGGTGTGCTTCTCTTCAGCAGCCTGGGTTCATGGGTTTGGATCCCAGATGGGGACCTACACACTGCTCATCAAGCCATGCTGTGCTGGCATCCCACATACAAAAAGGAGGAAAGATTGGTACACATATTAGCTCAGGGCCAATCTTCCTCACAAAAAACCAAAACAAAACAAAGAAAGAATGCCTATAGAGGCTCTAGAAAGGCCATACCTTAAAAGTAAGGCTGAACGACCCTTGGAGAAAAGTTAATCTAAATCCACTCTGACAAAGCTTAAAAATACCCTAAAAAACACTTATAAGGGTTGAACTAGTGCTCAAATAAATTGCCTTCGAGAACAAAGCCCAGTGCTCTTGAAAGGAAGGCAGGAATCCAGACATAGAACAATATTGATGATGTCAAGCATCCAGTTAAAATTGCTAGACATGTAGAGAAGCAGCACATGTGGCCCACGACCAGGAGAAAAATCAGTTAATAGAAACACAGCTGTGCCTTCCTAATTATCAAGCCAAAGATTTCAATTTAGTTGTGATCTTCCTACTTGCCATTGTATGGCCTGATGCCTGTCACCACGCCCCTCTGTCCTTGGCACCTAGAACACCAGGCAGGCCTAGGTACTCACTACTTCTACCATCCCTTCTTATTCTCTGTTGTTGGCTGTTGGGTAGGCCTTCTTCCTAAATATTAGTCTTCATGGTTTTTATTTCTTTTGCCTCTTTCTGGCCAATGCTACAAGTTCCCTTGAACAGTCTGATTATTCCTATTTCTTCAACTAAACCCCTGTTTTTCAGAAGTTTCTGCTTTTATAACAATAAAAATATTATAGTAATTTTTATAATGTCTATATGCATTAGACTTCATCAAATCTTGTTAAATACATTATTTCCTTTGATTTTCATGCAACTCCTTTGTGATGGAAAATTCAAGAACTCCTTAACAAAGAAGGAAATGAAATCTCAGTGAAATTAAGGTACTTCCTCAAGGTCACCTGTCTGGGAGGTGGTTTGGCACAACCTAGACTCTAGGATTTCTGATTCTTTACACTGTGCTCTTTCCAGATCTGTAGTTTCCTAGAGTGTATCCTTCATAACCCACAAGGACTGGACACGTGGTGGATTATCAGGTATTCAGTAGTCATGACACCTGCTGCTAAGAGATTGGCTGAGATTCATTTAACTTTGAAATAGGAAAGTCTCCTTTTTGGGCAGTGATGTGTAGACAGGGTTTCTTTCAATAATGTCTTTAAATGGACTGAGGCAAAGCCTGTCAGGTGATTCATGCATCACATTGACATTCCAGAGTCAGATTGCACAATGTGCTTTTGACTTTCTCCCTCTGAGCAATTTGAACTATTTGTGCTCACATGTCCTATCATGGAGTTATGTGCCAGCGTGGATGTTCAGTTTCATTATAGACGAGGATTCTTATCTGTGTGGAAACAGGCAGGAAAGTCCAGGCTAACTCCAATATGAGGCCTTGGGTTGCTTACATTTTGAATTCATTGGTATTCACTTTCTTTATAGGGAGCCCAGTGCCTTACATAACAAACATTTGCCAATGGTGATGATAGCTTCCTTATATAGCTCATGCCCCATCACTGCAGTTAGGAACGTGGCACACATTTTCTTCCCTCATCCCAGGAATTTCTGATATGCTGTTTGATGTAATCCCCTAGTTTTTGTTTTGATATCTGACCTGGAAAGTCAAATGGTTGGCCACCTTCTGACTTTTCTCACTTTGCCCAGCACATTCAAATGTGGGTGAAACTCAGTGGTCCTCAGGAAATCAGTATCCTTCCTTCCACCTTCTACACACTCACACACACACAATCAGCAACAAAAACTGAGACACAAACACACACACAAATAAAAACAAAAAACATCCTGAGAAAACTAAGTTTTCATTGAAGCTCTCTTCTGTCCAGATCTATTTTATCATTCACAATTTAAAAGCATTAAGGTAAACCTTATTTTAAAGCAGTTTATTAGCAATATTTTAGACGACTGCCTCTGTTATGTGTGTGAATCTAACAACATCTTTATATTCCTCAGAGTAGCACATGGATTGCTTACTTAAATTCTGAATAATAACAAAGTTAAACTTATGCTGTTTTCAGAGGAGAAACAAATTTCATATTTATAGGTATTAGCATTTTAAAATGCTGTAAAATTTGTGTATTAGTGCCCTGTGCTTATAGTATTTATTTTACTTGGGATGAAATAAGATTTTGTAACTTTATATTTTTCTTTCTAAGTAAAAAATATATGCTTCTCACTAAAAAGTGAAAGTCAGAGTTAAATGAGGAAGGATCAGAGAAAGAGTGAGTTTGTGGTGTCCCTTCTGAATTCCTTTCTCTGTGCGCCTAAATTGTACACACATCTCACAACAGTGAAAGTGTGGGTTTCTCTTGGTTTTTGAGTTCTGTGTCATGTTTGTCTCACACTTCATCACACCAGGGGTGTGTTCAGTGCCACCCCATATTAAGTGTTTCTGTTTTCCTAACGTACAACCACACACCACATCAATAGAACGTGCTTGGTGACAGGCTGGATTTCCTTTTGCAAATATCCTAAACAAATGAAGGTCTATATGTTTCTTGCCACCTTGAAGCAATCAGGTTTAAAATGCAGTCTTGGAGCTAGTTGTGGCAATGGAGTTGGCATGAAAGCAACATAGGGTTTCATCGACTTATGTTTCTAGAAAATACACAGTGTTGATTTCACTAGAAAAAGCATTTACGTCAGTGGCTTAATAAATAGATTATTTGCGGGTTTGTTTGCCAGGATGCTCAAAATTTAAAGTGGAAGTTGGTAATAAAATAGCACTATATGTGTCCCCAGATCTTTAATTGGGATTCTCCAAACCTTTGGCAGCACCAGTACACACAGAAACTTTTCATTCTGCAACACCATGGTGACGGCACTGTTCTATCTATCCTACTTAGAGCTCAGGACTTAACTGTCCCACAAATTCTGCGTGGGGGTATTATTATCTCCATTTTATAAATGAGGAAATTGAGGTTCATATAATGTAAGTATTTTACCCAAGGCTACAAAGCTAGAAAGCAGTAGAGATGACATTTGAACTTAAATCTTCAAAACTCTTTTTTATTCTGTTTTAGCAATCTGCCTTTAGCAATCTGTAGGTTATTCTACATTTTTAAAAATATGGTCTCCTATGTCTGTGAGTGACAAGAATGCTTATTCTAAGTCTCATGAATGTTTGAATCAGGTGTGTAATAAGTCAGTTTATTTAGCCTGTGTGAGCTCTGTTAAAATGATTTTCCATTCAAAGGGAGACCAAAAGGCTCAGAACCAGGAGTCAGAAAATTTGGTATAAAGCTGTGAGTGTCTATCACTGTGTTCTGTCCTTGTACGAGCCTCTGAGGTTTTTGTGACATAGTTTGTTCATCTGTGTAGTAAAGGAATTAGGTAAAATAATCTCTATGATATTCCAGTGCTAAATTTCTGTGATTCCATATTGTATAATTTGGCTAAAATGCAGATTCTCTTTCCATCTCTGCTGCTTGTCGACTTCACAGTTAACAAGATAGAACAGAAAGAGGTTGTGGTTAAGTAAGATAGTGTGATCTACGGGATTGACCCCTGGTGGGCACAAGAATTGACTTTTACGGGTGGCCCCAGAGAGAACTCTACGTGTCCCAGAGAATCCCCAACCCAGGGATGACAGCTGGCCCTGGGTCACACGGGTGTTGCTTCGCTGCTTCCAAAACGCCACCAAAATGGATTCTGGAAGTTCTTTCTCATTTTTTGAAGAACTTGGTTTTAGCTATCTATTTCAAAGTAATAGATTATTTGGCTGAAAAGTCCTGTTGATGCTGAAAAATAATTGCATTCAAATCAAACATTTAAAAGAAACAAAATGTTTTCTTCTATGCTGCTCTGATGTCAACCAAAGGAGCAGTGGCTCCTGTATTTTCCCATACCCATTATATTTCCTCTCAATGTATTGATGTCAACTAAATATGTAGATTTAAAAGTAAGCGTGAAGAAAATGTTTAAGCATTTTACTGATTTCCAAAAAATATACACATAACCCTATAGCCTATATGTATTGTTCAGTTTCACAATCTGTCTTGATTCATTATTTAATAAATATATGAATAAATCAATTTATTATATAAGTGGGGACTCTTACTTAAATAGGGGTTTTGTAACGTTCTCAGACAGACTGAAAACATTTCAGTTCCCAAATTCTAGTATCGTCAGGATAGGTGAGGCTAGATTGTGCCGTGGTAACAGACCCCAAAATTTCAGCTCATGTACACAAAGTTTTATGTCTCACTCATTGTCTCAGTCTGATGTGGGTCAGGAAGCTGTCTTCCAAGAACGTATACCCAGGATTCTGTCATCTTAAACATGTGGGAAAGAAAAGACAGAGAAATGTACAGAGATTGTTATAGTCAGGCTAAGAAGTAGCTTCTGCCCATATCCCATTCGCCCAGATCTGGTCACATAGCATCATACTATACGAGGGGCTGGACAATGTAGTTTTTGGTGTGCCCAAGCAGGGAAAATGAGATGGGGTTTGGTGAAAACACTAGCATTGTCTCTGCTACAATTCCTTATTCAAACTTAGCTTGATGCTCCTTGGCAATAGCTCTCAAGAGAAAACAGCCAAACATATTTTCTTCTTGGGCCACAAAACCAAAGGAAAACTGAAGAATGGAATTGTTTAACACGACAGCAAGAATGCTGTAAAAAATATTTGTTCAGGGACAATGAAAATTTTTTTTAAGAAGTTACTGTTTGTGAACTCAAAGTAAACAGAACTGGCTCCTGAAATTCAGCAGAGGGCACTGACGTTGATTCTCCTTTGCACGTACTCCTTTAAAAAAGGTCATGTCCAGGCCGGCCCGCTGGCGTGGTGGTTGGGTTCATGCGCTCTGCTTTGGCAGCCCGGGGTTCATGGGTTCAGAACCCAGGCACGGACCTACACACAGCTCATCAAGCCATGCTATGGCAGGTGTCCCATATACAAAATGGAGGAAGATTGGTATGGATGTCAGCTCAGGGCCAATCCTCCTCAGCAAAAAAACAAATTGAAAAATAAAGGTCATTCTCTAGACTGGGGAAAACGTCCAAAGGCACATGACTTGGTATCTCCTAAATATAGTTTAGGAGGAAAAACTAATAGATGGCGAGGAGTGGGGGACACCAAGGGGTCAAACAATACTTAAGTGAGATATCAACCAATTGTAGCTGTGGCTCTTATTAGGATTCTGACTCAAACAAGCTATAAAAAATGTGACACTTATGAGAAAATTAGAAGTTTTTACATTAACAGGATATTTGATGACATTAATAATTAAAAATTATTAATTTTTTGATGTGATAATATTATGATTGTTTCTTTTAAACAAGCTTTCATTTATTTTAGAGATACACGCTGAAATATTTAAAAATGAAATGATGTGATGTCTAGGATTTTCTTCAAAATAATAAAGGAGAAGAGTGAGTACGGGTAGAAATGAAACCAGATGGGCCTAGAGTGGGTAATTTTTGAAGCTGGGGTGTGGGTGTGGGTACATGAGGATGCTTTTTATCATTCTGTCTACTTTGTTAATGTTTCCCATTTCCCACAATAAAAAGTTTAAAAAAAAACACCTCAAAATGTAATGTTTTATTATTAGAGGATTAATGTTTTTACTCTTGACTCGTTACCTCTTTTTCTATATCTCTCTTTCTCTCCCTGCTTACTTTGCTTTTTTCAAAAGTGTTTCACTCTTTTCACCTTGACTATGGTTTTATCGGACTCATCTTTAATAATTTTGGTAGAGAACAAAGATGTTTCAAAATGAGGGCGTGCAGCAGAGCAACATACGGGCTTTGCCCATCCTGAAGCTGCGCCACGTAAAGAATGAATGCCGTTCCGAGAATCTCAGGGTGTGAAAGTGATGTGCTATGTGATTACCAGGATGGACTCAGTAGACATGGCCAGTTAAAGAATTGGTCCCTCTCTCATCACTGCCTGAGCCTCTCCCTTGAATTTTCATGATTGCTTAAAAAAGATTAAGTACCCTAGTAACAAAGGGTCACTTTCTGGAAAGAATACTAAACTACTTAGTTTAGCAAACTTGAGAGAACCTCCCTACCAAAAACAAAGAAACTTTTAGTCCTGATCTAGCAAGCTGTGCCAATTCAATTATGCTGAGAAATACTCTTCTCAGGGTATTTTGGGTCTTGCTTCCAGTCCTGAAGTTCTTGAGATTAGCCACTGACTGTTACCAGAACATTCTCTGGACGAGACTCAGCCATCTCACCAGGAGTCCCAACAGTGTCTCTGTAGCCTCAATTAGGATCAACTCTTGACTTTCAAAAGAAACAACAGTGCTCCTTTTTTTTTCTTTGGCTTCAGCACTCTGTATCAAAGGAATAAATGTTTATTTTTGGCACTTTGGGTGAGGGAGGAAGATTTATAAAGTTGCAGTTCATATTTTAAATCAGACCAAATGCTACCTGTTTTCCTTTCCAAGCCGAATTTCCCTCTCTCTCCTTAATCCGATTAGGTTCCTAAAGAATAGCACTTAATCATTGTATTGTTTTTCAGGCCCTTTAACTGAACTACAAATTATACTTTTTATATGAGGAAAGCTATTTTGATGACATTTCAGTATAGAGAATATGTCTTTCAATGTTCTGTGATCCTTTCTAATTGAATTTCCACGGTATCTTCCATATGATTTTTTAAAAACCTGTTGTCAGAGAAGAAAATCCTCCATAATCTGGCCATTTTGAGTGTCCAGGCTTTTCTTGTTACATCCTTCCACTCATTGAAATGGTTTCTAATGTGTTACAGTCATTCGAAGCCTTGTAATGAGCTCATAAAATGCCCTTGTGAACTATCAAGGCTGGAGTTTCGCTTGGAAAATAATGCCAGTATTAATTCAAGGAACTTTGCAGAAACCAATTAGCTTCCTCAAATCAACAATTCAGATCTGCAGGTGGTGTTTGGGGAATTCTTGATAACGAACACTTGGCAATATTGATCTAGAAAACTCTCTGTATGACTTTGAATAAATCCCATTGGCTCCATAGATAAGAAAGTCAAACTGTATTTGGCAACTGCTCTAACAACAATAGGAGAGGAAGTTGTTCTGCAGACCTGCCAGCCCTGTCAGAGCCTTTAGGAATCAGTCAGACGGAGAGTGTCTAGTGAGTTTTCACTTTCTAAATAAGTACGTGGAACAAAAAGACAGTATTCTGGCTCCACAGGACTATTAGCATTCTATGTAACATATAAAAAATTGCAAAACCATCTTATACTCTGCCTGGAACCTTACGTGCTGAAGGAGTGTTGGAGTTAAGCTTTGGAAGAGTTAAGAATAACGGATGATGAGAAAAGTAGTGGAGTGGAGTGAAAGATCTATGTTGGGGAGTAATGACATAGAAATGCTGATAGATAGGAGTATTTTATAAAACTTTGCAAGTGAAACATTGCAAAGTGAGTGTATGATTCAGATGATCATCATCACATCTCTTTTTCTATGTGACAATGGGGTCAGTTTCTCCTGAAGGACATCCGCATCATTAAAGATAGAGGATCAGAGGCAGTGAGAAAATGAAAGATTCTCCTCCTTTCTTGTGGGGTCCACTCACTCTAGCTGGATCCAGTTGGTCCTGTCTTCCCCACTCCATTTCATTTTTCTTTCCCAACTGTCTTTTCTGCTGACTTCAAACTGCAGCATCAGAACTGTAGGAAATGGTCTCCCATTGAATGTTTCACCAGCACGCATAGTTGCCTGAGGTTAAATATCTAAAACAAATCCTTTGTGATATAGTGGCTTATGATATCCTGGTGAATCTGCTTCCTTGATCAAACACTGACTCATTGAACCTGCTGGTCTCTTCTACCACCCTGCATTCACTTGTCACCTGGCAGTGTCTTGTGACCTTGGATACCACCCAAAGACTAAGCATTGATTTCTTTGCTCAGTCAGTCAGTTGGAAGAATTGAGCAATTGTCATGTGACAGTTGCTGTGCTAGGCACAGGGATACAAAGATGAATCTTTAAGGAGCTCTAGTAAGAGAGACAGAGATGTAAAGATAAATATTTACTATGAAACTTACAAAGCTTGAGCTTTATACCTCTTCCCCTTGAGAGAGCCTCTCTCAAAGCCATAACTGATGTTTCTTCTTTCTTTTTAAAATAGCTTTTTTAAAGGTATAATAGGCATGTAATAAACTGCATATATTTAAATTATATAACTTGCTAAGCTTTGACATGTGTATATGCCTGTGAAAGTATCAAAACCATCAAGGTAATGAGCACACTCGTCAGCCCCCAAAGTCTCCTCACGTTCCATTATAGTTCTGTCTGCCCCTCCCTGTGTCCTCAGGCAGCCACTGATCCCCTTTGTGTCACCATAGATTAGTTTGCATTTTCTAAAAATGTACAGAAATATGATACTACATTTTGTACTTTTTTGCCTATCTTCCTCCCTTTAGCATAATTATTTTGAGAGTTATTCATATGATAGTGTGTATCAAGAGTTCATTCATTTTTATGGCTGAGTAGCAGCCCATTGTGTGGATATACCACATTTGTTTATCCATTCACCTGTTGATGGACATTTGGGTTGTTTCCAGTGTTGAGTATTACAAATAGAGCTACTGTGAACATTCAAGTGCAAGTCTCTGTAGGGACCTCCGCTTTCATTTCTCTTGGGTAGATACAGAGGAGTGGAATGGTTGGATCATACGATAGATGTATGTTTACCTTTTTCAGAAACCTCCAAATTGTTTTCCAAAGTGATTATACCATTTTACATCCCCAACAGCAGTGTATGAAAGTTCAAGTTCCTCCACATCCCAACCAATACTTGATATTAGCAATCTGTATAATTTTAGTCATTAAGTTAGGTGTGTAGTGGCATCATATTGTGGTTTCAATTGACCTTTTCCTAATGGCTAATGATGTTAAGCATCTTATTTGCCATTCATGTATCTTTTTTGGTGAAGTAACTGTTTAACTTTTTTCCCCCGTTTTTTATTGGGTTATTTGGTTTGTGATTATTGAGTTTGAGAGTTTCTTATATATTTGGGATATATATCCTTTATCAATACGTGACTTGTGCCTCTTGTGTATTTATAAACTCTATTGTTACTTGCATAAACTTTTAGGATTATTATATACTCAATGAATTGAGCCTTTAAAGAAATGACTTTCTTTATCCCTGGTAGTCTTTGCTCTGAAATCTACTTTGTCTGATATTAGTGCAGTTACTTTATTTTTATTAGTTTTAGCATAATGTTTTTTCTGTAATTTTACTTTTAATCTTTTTTGTGTCTATATCTATAAAAGAAACTGCATTTCTTTTATATAGTTTAGAGTTAGGCCTTGGTTTTTTGTCTAATCTGACAATCTCTGTCTTTTAATTGGGATATTTAGAGCATTTACATTTAGTGCGATTATTGACATGAGCAGGTTTGAGCCAACCGTTATGTTACTCGTTTTCTATTTGTCTCATCTCTTCTTTTATTCATTTTTCCTTTTTTTCTGCTTTCTTCTGGATTGAGTATTTTTTAGAATTCCACTTCATCTCTTATGTTGGCTTACAAGATGGAACATTTATATTCAGTTTGTTACTTTAGTGGTTTCTTTCAGGTGTATAGTATACATTTTAACCTTGTCACAGTAAAACATCCATGATATTATGTCACTTTACACATACTACAAGAATCTCACAATAGTATATTTCCATTTTTCCTCTCATAGCCTTTGTGCTATTGTTGTTATACATTGTATTTATATAAATATTATGAACCCCACAATACTTTGTTAATTTTTTGTTTTCATATTTAATTTTCTTATAAAAAGATTTTTAAACAATAAAAATGCCTTCTTTATTTACCCATGTAATTATAATTTCTGGTGCTTTTCATTTCTTCATGTAGAGCCACATGTCAGTCTGGTATCATTTTCCTTCAACATTTCTTTTCACAAGGGTCTGCTAGTGACAAATTCTTTCAATTTCTGTATGAATGAAAAAAATCTTCATTTCAGCTTAATTTTTGAGAGATACTTTGATAGTTATTGAATTCTAGATTGATAGTTTTTTCTTTCAGTACTTTAAAGATATTGCCCAGCTCTTTTGTGAGTTGCATTGCTTCTCATAAGAAATCTTCTATCATCCTTTGTTTTTTTCTGAATAGTTTGTCTTTTTTCTCTGGTTACTATTACACTTTTTTCAAAAAAATCACAGTTTTTGTACAATTTGACTATGGCATGCCTTGGTACAGTTTTCATCATGTTTCTTGTATTTGGGTATGTTGAGTTTCTTGTATCTGTAGGTTTATTATTTCATCAAATTTGGAGAATTTTAAGGCATTATATCTTCAATTTTTTTCTTCTTTAACCTCTTCTCCTTCAGGGAGTCCAATTATACATATTTTAGTCTCTTGAAGTTCTGACAGCTCAGAGATACTCTTTATATATATTTTTAAATTCTCTTTTCTATTTCATTTTGGATAGTTCTTATTTCTAGGTCTTAAAATTCACTAACCTTTCTTCTAAATATCTAATCTGCCATTTATCCTATCCAATATATTTTTCATTCCACATACTGTAGTTTTCTTCCCTAAAATTTACTTTTAGTTTTTTTTTTTTTTTTTTTTTTTGGTGAGGAAGATTAGCCCTAAACTAACATCTATTGCCAATATTCTTCTTTTTGCTTGAGGAAGATTGTCGTTCAGCTAACATCCATGCCAATCTTCTTCTCTTTTGTATGTGGGACACCGCCACAGCATGGCTTGATGAGCAGCGTGTAGTTTCTGCACAAGGAATCTGAACCCATGAATCCTGGGCCACCAAAGTGCAGTGTGCAAACTTAACTACTACTCCACTGGGCCAGCCCCTGATTTGGTTCTTTTTTATATTTCAAATATATGTACTTACATTTTGAATGTATATGGTACAGGTATAATAATTGTATTATGTCTGCTAATTCTTGGATCTGTGTCATTTCTGAGTTAATCAATTTTTCTCTTCTTTATGCATTTGCTAAATGTCCGATATTGTGAATTTTACCTTGTTGGGTGCTAAAATTTGTGTATTCATATAAGTATTTTTCAGATTAGTTCTGGGATACAGACAAATTATCTAGGAAACTGTTTTATCCCTCCTTTTACAAGTTGTCAGACAGGGTTGTAGTAGTCTTCAGTTTAGCCTAATTTTTACCCTTTACTCAGGCAAAACTCTTCTATGTACCCTACCCAATGCCCTGAGAATCGGAGGTTTCTAGTCGAGCTGATGGGAACAGGCATTGCTCTTGGTCCTTTGTGAGTGCCAGACACTGTTACCGTGGATCCTTGGGTGGCTCTTTCCCAGCCTTGGGTCATTTTCTCACCTGTATGTGTGTATCGTTAATCAGCTGAATTACTGAGGCGGGCCTTCTGCATGTCTCCAGAGCTCTCTCTCTCTGTAGACTCTTCCTTTACTCTGTCCTACTCTGAACTGTGGTCACTTTGTTCTCCCAGCTCCTTCTCCTCAACAGAGACCATCTGGATTCACCTCAGATCCCAAGTTCTGATCTGTGGCTTGGACATTCTCCCAAGGCAGTAAGGTAGGACAACTTTAGAGCTTCTGCCATTTGTTTCCCATCTCTCAGGGATAACTGTCCTTCATTGCCTGATATCCTGTGTCTTGAAAACCATTGTTCCATATATTTTGTCCATTTTTTCATTGTTTTAGGTAAATCCAGACCTTGCCCCTCCATCTTGGACAGAAACAGAAGTCTCATCGGATACTTAATGTTGTATTAATAAAATTGTGTTCATTTTCTTAAAGATCCTCCTCTGTCCTAACACATCAGCCTCCGTCTCAACAAACCACACGCCTCCCTTCAAAACACCCCTACAACACCAGTGAATACATCAGGATCTAACACGCTGAGTGCAATAATGGATGCATATTTTGTAGGCCTTCACTCCTAAGTGGATGACAAGGACACAGGGTTGGAAAACTTCCCAGAGAAGGTGACGCTGGATTTGCTTCCAAAGAGAAAATAAGAGTGAAGACGGGTGAGGAAAAGAGCGTCCAAGGCAGAGGGGAAGGTAAGGAGACCCTAAAACTGCCCTCCAAGTGCTTCTTTTCTAAGAGGGAAATGCAGAGTTTATTGTAAAAAAGAACATAAGAAAATGAACATGGTCATGTATGGCCTGGCATCTTTGTCAGGGAAAAAGGAAGAGAGAGGAGACAGTTTGCTTTAATTCAAAGTGACCTTCCCAATTCTTGAAACTAGAAAGGTCATTTGAATTAATGTTATGTGGCAGACAACCACTTAACTCCTATTTTATACAGCACAAAGAAGAAAAAGGAGAAGGAAAAAGAGGAGGAGAAGTAAGAGAAAGATGGAGAAGAGGAGGAAAAGGAGGTAAAAACCTCACCCTAACTTAGAGCACATGAATGAAACTATTCCTTAAATAGGAGAATTATTCTCCGTAAGAATCAACTTTCCCACAGACTCTGCTCCAAGTCGTGAAAAGACATTGAGTTTGTCTCCCTCAGCCTTGCTGGCTTGCAGGCTTAGCCCCCAAATATCCCTGGGGCTACCCTGGTCTCCCCATCATTTTCCTCACAGACTTTGCACATCTTCCGTTAGCACAGAGCTGGAGTCTCTGAAACGAAATGAATCCCACTTACTGCCAACCGTCTACTCCTCACTCACTTTGCCATCACTGTTCTGTAGCCAAAACAGATTTTGTCTTTCCTCTTGACAGATGAACTCTTTTTGCTTTTCTGATATTGGTTTATGTGATGCCTGCTGTGTGCTGACTCCTTTTACAGAAGCAGACACAGATGGGAACAGGGGGAAAGAGTTGTAGGCAAGAAGCCCCCAAGAGCATAATAACCTGTCCCCTTTCAAGCTGTCCTGTGTTTAGTGCTCCTGGCTTCCTGCTATCGAAGGCCCAGAGGAAAATGCAGCACAGGACGCTCAGCCTGCTTACTTCAGAACAGATAATCCCAGGGCATCACGGCACAATAATACGTCTTATTATTCCTTAACGTTTAATAAAGCCCGCAGTGATGGAGGCTGAACATGTAATAAGCTGGTGTGGTGTCTGCTTTTTGAAAAGCTGAAACTCAAAAGAGACCAGAGCAGGCAAATTATACAGATGGACAAAGGATTGCAGAAAATAAGAAGGAGAGGAACAGAGACAGATGGCCCACTCCTCGGATCTTTTCTTTTTTTTCCTCCAAGATAATTCTTCTGGGTAAGGACCCCAGGACATTCTGAAAGGGATTTTTGTCTTTTGTTTTTTTTGGTCCCATGTGCTTGTTTGTATTTAATCAAGGTTTGCTGTAAACAGTGAAGCCATCTCCTCTTAATCATGCTTGCCGTTAGGGGGTCGAAATACAAAACTCCTACTGAAAATTACAGCTCTACTTTGATGAAAAACCTTCCCAACACACTCCATTTTACATTTTTCCCATTGGTTTTCTAAAATAGGACTGGAAAGTGCTAATAGAGTGTTTTGGAACTCAGAGTTCTTTGTGGTTTTCTAAGTCTCTTTAAAAAGTCAGTCCTCCTTGCAGCCTTATCACCGCTAATCAGGGATTACGTGTGACTGGAAAATTAGAACTTTCACACGTGCAGGCAGGAGACGTGGAGGCAGGTCTCAGAAAGAAAACATCTAAATAGTGATGTGATTACCAGGGACAGAATATCCCCTGCACCCATGTGGTTCTGGAAGTCACCCAAGTTATTAATAGCTATGGTGACAGGACTGTACATTATATTGTTTCCTCATCGAAGAGAACGGAATGTTAGGCGGTGGGGATTGTGACATGGAAACTATGTGGCTTGGCTCTGTTGTGTTTTATTTTCTCCTTTTGAGGGCTTTCTGTCCTCTGTGCTTTTTACCGCTGCTTGCGGGCAAACATCTTCATGAATGATGAACAAGAAATGACCTCATGGAAACCGTCTGGTGACCCACAACTGATTTAAAATAAGGGCATGTATTTTGATCACCCTCCAATGTATACAGAGGGTCTTAAAAGTGCTGTTTTGATCCCCTAGAGAATAACTCTGGACCTCTTTACTCTGAATCATTGAGTTGAAATGCCCGTCCCGTCCCAGGCTGGCTTCAGATTTCCATCTGGTCAAAAAGAGAGCATCTTTGTTGCTTCCGAGGTTGACATTAACTCAAAAAAAAGAGCACAGATCTGGGCCCCAGACCCCACTCAGCCTCTCGGACAAAAGCCAACTCCAGGCTCAGAAACGCAGTGAGTGCTCTGGGCCAGGTCAAAGGAAGGGACGAAGGAAACCACTAAAGAAATATTTTTTAAAAAATCTGAGATGGCACAAAATAATTCACTCCCTCATTAGTTGTTAGTGCATCTCTTCAATGGTTTCTTCAAAGGGACGTTACCTTTTGCATCTAGCACACAAAGTTTCAGAATTTTTGCATACATTTTATAAGACTACTTGAAGCTACCTCATCCGTCTTCATTTCCTTCTGCTTCTTCCAAGTTTTGAATGGCATATGGCAAGCTGGGGAGGTGCTCATCTCTCCTCTATGTTTTAGAATTAATTTATTATTATCTCCAAGCAACCTAATCTTGTAATGGCTAGATTTTGATGCTTTAAGCGTTAATGCTGCTGTTCTCTTACTCAACAGTCCAGATTGTTCTATACTCAAGACCTGGAGGTCTGGCTGTTTTGGTTTTTGTAAACCCTGGGGCCACTGTAAGCTTACCGCTTAGTAAGAGCTCAAAAATGTCAATTGATTGAACTAAGGTGTTCCTTTGGGAATTATCATGGAGGAATTCTCTCACTTTTTTTTTCTCTCAGAATAATCAGGGGGAATTGTATTATAGACGAAACAAATGCACAATAAATTAACTTCAAAAAAGTTATAATGTTGATCTAGTTCAATTTCATTTTTAACAATAGTCTATGTATTTAAAATAGGCAATGCACAGCAGCTCAGGACCTTTGCAACTGCTTTGATTTCAGGATCCTCCTAGATTTCATGGAGACTCGTACACAAATTCTGTAAATGTTCACTCTACAGTTCTTGCCCCAATTTTAGATTTTAAAGTAGCCTTCACACGTGGCCCCATTCTAAAAGAAGTGTGCATTTCAGAGCATTCCTCTCCTTCTAGGTTCCCCACGTGGTCAGGCTAAATATTCTTTCCTGTTAAATCATCTTTTAAACCATGCTCGCAGTTTTAAAAAGCTACTGTTTTGGCTTTGATAGGCTCTGGCCCTCTGAATTCCTTGTGTTTCTCTGCCTTCTTCCTTGGGCTTGCCCGAGGCAAGGACTAACATTGTCAAATCATTGAGGGGAGGGCTTTATTGCCAATCTCAAATCATTTTATTCTCATCATTCAAAGAGAAACGTTACATCTTGGGGATAAATGTCAGCAAATACTTGGAAGATGGTGGACTCACGTTTCCGGCACAGTTAATCCTTGAAGTCACTTTTGTGTTGTTGATTTTTTAAACATATATACATTCCTAAAACTAACTACTACCTCGAATGAGTTTCATTCTTCTCTTTGACCAGAGATGTGCCTTCGTCTCCTTTGGGATCTACCATCACTTTTATGCTTTCTGCTTGGGACAAAACAATCTTTTGGTTATTATATCTGGTTTTTAAAAAAACATCAATTATCCTATTATGATAAGAATCACAACATTTTGGAATTACCTTTAGGAGATTACTATACATCCTTTCACCTCTCTGTCAACTATTCCTTGCTGCCGTACACACTACAAAAAAATGCAAGCTAACTGTTAAGCCAGGACTAGCACCTGGATCCCTATGGTTCCAGTCCAGTGCTCCTTATGAATGAATGGCTATCAGACTCCTGCACTCTGCACATCATAGTAACTGGCCTATTAATTTTATCTCTCCTGAGGTAAAACAGAGTAACAAATAGGACACTTATTTATTCTTTTTCTTTCCTTACCTCAGGGCTATCTGAAATCACTTAGGAAAAGCAAAAGTTAAGTCTTCTTTTGCCATTCAAAGAGCTACAGATAGTTAAGTAACAAAGCAGTAACTCTACATAAAGTGACTAATGTCTGCACAGTTCACAAACTACTTTCACGTGTACAATCTCATTTGACTTTCACTCTGATGTGATTGGTAGATGTAAATATTACCCCTCTTTGATTTTTGAGCATATTTAGGAACATGACAGTTGAAAGAACAGTTGAAAGAACTTTTCGTGTTCCAACACTCTGACGTGGGGAGGCAGTGTATTCTGACACTAAATTCTACTTCAGTTAACTGGATTTCTTTTCTACTTTCTCTTTCCTTTTTTACTTTCTTTCTTCCTTTTAAAACATAATTTGAATTTCACCATCTTTTCGTAAGTCAACATAGTTTATTCACATTCACTGTGATTTTGTATGTGTCTGGAATCATCTGATATTCTTAAGTTATGCTTTTAATCTACCATGCTTCCTAGTTGTTTATTGGTGGTTTATGTCCTGCCTGTGTGTTATTTAGTTGGATTAATATTCTTTTCCAGGTTTTAATTTTTTCTTCTATTTGTTTGAAATGTAGACTATCAATATCACTTCTTATAGTGTTTCTCTTAAAATTTTAGCAGAAAAGCCCCAAATTTGGTCAACGGGGGCCCTTTCAAGTCAGCTCCTGTTTTGCGTACACGGGAGAACACCCTTGCATCTGATCCCACAAGATGTTCCAGACTCACCTCCTACTTTCTCTGCTCCACTTAGAAACCTTGGTATGTGTGCTAGGGTGACTCACTGTTAATAGGGTCTATTATTTCTAGAGCTGGGATGTTTTTTATGTTATATTCTGAAACCTCCCAATCAAACCTGAAACCACAGAATTCTTTCCTGTCTTTCCTCATTCTATACCAGTATCTTCCTTTTCCTATGGTTCCAAATGACATGAACATGTTACTTCATTTGATCAATTCTGCCATAAAGAAAAAATAGTTCAGAATTATTTTAATAATACCTTGTTATCAACAAAGTTGCTATGTAAATTTCAAGATTTCTCTGAAGTTATTTTTGTCTTTGGACTACATTCTAGCAAAGATGTATAGTTAAAATACTTATTCACAATTTACCTGAATTAATTCCTTTATTGTATATGTTTGATTAGTATTTCAATATGTAACTTGGTTCATTTGTATCTATTTGTATTTAATTTTAGAATTTACTTTTTATTATTTTGATTACATTTTACTTTTTAATATCTAAAGCACTTAGTTGTGTCAAAATTATATAAAAAGGACACTCAGAGATTTATTATTCCCAATTCTATCCTTTCAACTCCAATTTCAACCAATCTTCTGTCATATTTTATTAGGTTTAAATTTATCTTATTCTTATTTCCCTTTTTGTTTCTGCCATAAAATATAGCATACCTCATATTATATTTTGTGGTTTGCTTTCTTCATTAAACAGTGGATTTTGAAATATGTCATACTAGTTTGTAGAGATCTTTTTCATTTTTTACAGATGCTTTTTTATGACTTTTTAATAACTTTTGAACATTTGCAAATCTGATAGGTAGAAATTTTACTCTGTTTCCATTCTGAGACTTGAAGCAACAGTAGTTACAACACCATGCTTCTGTTGAAGTGACCAGCTGTCTCTGTCTACAAAGTAGACCCAAACTTTCATGAACCTTGTCCACCTCTGGATGCTTTTGTTCCTTTTCTAGTCCAGTCACAACATGATTCAATATCCTGTAACCTATGAAAATTCATTGCCACCAATACACTCTACATAAAACAGTAAGGGAAAGAAGAAGGGAAAATATGAACAATTGGAAACTCCAAATTTTCTTATTTTCCTATCTACCTATATTCCTATATCTATTCATCAATCAGTCAATCTATCTATCTATCTATCTTCCTACTTATATACATAGATATATACATAGTAAAGCAAGCAAGATCTATAGATAGCAAATTTAGTGCTCATTCTGAGCTAATTTGATATTTTTGAACCGATGTTTATAGCTTGCCTTACCTCTTCCATGTTCCTTTTGCCCCCAGCCAATTCCATCAGTAGCCAGGATTATTTCCTAGTTGAGCACCCAGCTCTTGATTTATGAAATGTCTTAGAATCCTACTTGCGTAGAGTTTTTGTACTCTATCACCTACCTTTCACCACTGAAAATGCCTATAATAGGATATGTCCTATAAGATTCCTTTGATTCCAGACATTCTTATTCCCACCCCTTTGTATTTTCCCATCACAATAAGGACCAATGGCTCTACTTGCACAGAATCCACTGTTGGTCTAGTGTATGTAGAATCCACCATAGTCATGTGACGTTTGCATCAGTGGAAAGGTTTCTTCCTTGCTTCTAAGACGACTAAATTCATAGAGCCCAAGGTTGACATCACAAGAACTTTGTGAGCATGCTATTAGGTGTAAGGCGAGTTACCATTCCCATTTTCTATCTGTGGATTCCTTACCCATGTGTTCTGGCTATGGGAGAATTGGCACCACATATTGGTCTCTGTTTTAGGTATTGAACTGCATTTAACAAGACAACACTCTTTCCTCACATGGTGCTGCATATCAGCTGGTGCCATGACTACATTTCCAGTGGAACATCTCACCATTCTTCAAGGCCAAGCTGCTTCTGGGTGATGAATGCCAGTAAATCTCACCAACATCTGTCCATCACCTTCTTTGCTTTTCTGTAAAATGAGGTTTTGGGTCAGTGATATTTTAGATGACACTATGACAGTTTTAAGACATTCTGTAACCACATGCATGGTGTTGCTAGGAGAGACTTGACCAGAAAACGACAACAAATCCATAAACAGAATAAATGTCGATTCCAAGGAGGATGAATCTCCTCCTCCATGACTGAAGAGGTCCATTTTAACCGGGCTGCCACGGGGAAAGTGGCTGCTGCCTAGGGGATCATACTGGGTGCTCACTGTTGGTCTCAATTTCTGGCGGTTTGGACATTGAGAAGTGCCAGAAACCAGATAAGACTTGGTGCGAAGAAGTCCATATTTACATCAAGTGATGCTTAATCGCCATCATTATCCCCATGGTCACTTTGCCCAAAAGTCCTTGGAGGTAGCCCTTGGGGTGGCCAAGAAATGAGGCTGACTGACATTCACAGGGTGGGCTCAATTTATGTAACACCCTCCAAAGTGAGTTATTTTTGTAAATATTAAAAAGTGACTCAATTCTGAAAGCTCAGCTTCATAATTCTGTCACAAAACTTGTCACCAAAATTCTTAATTTGTGTTTTCCAAGACCCAGATATCTAGCCAAAATGTTAACCCTTGCCCCTGAATTCGTATAGATCCCTACCTCTCACTATCTCACCTTCTGGGAAAATGGACAAGATCTGTCTGTCCACCAGGAAGATTTCACTAATCCTTGTCCTCTTACATTCTAATATGGAGACACAGAAGATAAACTAAATATATAAGCATGATAAAACATATGTCAGATGGTGATGAATGTTATGGAGAAAAATAACGCATAAAGGCGAATGGAGAGGGTAGAGAGATGGCAGTTAGGACTACATTGGTCAGAGAAGGCTACCAGGGAAGGTAGAAAGAAATAAGAGTTGGTATAACAGGGAGTAAGATTAACTGAAATCCCCTTACAGCAGTGGTTCTCAATCTTGGCTGCATCTTGTAATTATCTGGGAATCTACACAAACTCCGATGCCTGGGTTCCACCTTCAGAGATTCTGATTTGATCAGTCTGAGATGTAGTCTGGGCATTAGGATGTTTGAAAGATCCCAAGTGATCTTAATATGCTGCCAAAGTTTTGAAACACTGCACATTACAGGGAAACTCCCCGAGGTGAGTTTAGCCTAAAGTCTTTAGGTAAGACAAGAATGGTCTCATGATAAAGGATGGAAAGAGCATCTCCCGTTAGCAGGGGAGGTTCAAGGGTTTGGGGG
This sequence comes from Equus quagga, assembly GCF_021613505.1. Taxonomy (NCBI): domain Eukaryota; kingdom Metazoa; phylum Chordata; class Mammalia; order Perissodactyla; family Equidae; genus Equus; species Equus quagga. The sequence continues at coordinate 5,694,326 of NC_060272.1, forward strand.
TCTTTGGGTATGCAGAGTAATTAATTTTTCTCACTAATCCCTGTTCAAATTCTTTGAATCTCACATTTTTGCAACAAATGCCTTGGTCTTAAGAGTCCTGTGAGTCCGCAAACTCCAGACTTATGATCAGATGCTGTGTTTTTGCTACATCTGGCTCACAGCTCTAAGAGGTAAGCGTTCTTGAAGCCACGGAAGCTCCCTGGTCTCCTGACTACGCTGTAAGCTGAGAATTTAAAGCCCTGAACTTCTCATTTTCTACCTTGTGATCACTAATACGCCTTAAAACAACCAACAATCCATAGCTATCTTATTCCTCTTCTTGCCGTGCTGTTCTATGACGGCAGCCATGTAGCCCACCAAGAAAGTGGGCTTCATTTTCCTTCACTGGGCACTTTATTTCCCACAATTCTTGGGGATAATTTAAGTATCTCCTTCACCACTGGATGCCATGGACTACCAGCATCCCTTCCTTTAATGCCAGCAGAATCTTTGCTGCCTTCAAATTTAACTAGGTCAGAAAACGCGTTTCAGATTCTCATCTCCCTGAGAGTCTGTTGTCTGCAGCTACCTCTGGTATCAATTACTGTATTGAAGGAGGTTCAGGTGAGGAAACAGCCAACTGTAGCTAGTTTCCCCCAGATTTTTCACAGAATATTAAACAATTTGCAGAATCTCTGGGTGGACTGAAAAATAGTCTCTAGATCATGGGTTAAAGATTTCTGTACTCTAAAACCAGGTTGCTGGGGGAGATGCTAAATTGGACAAAATGAGGAAGAAGTATGCAGAATCTGGAAGCAGGTCCAGAGCCTGCCCCCCACCTGCCAATTTGGAAGGCTGTTCCCCAAAATTACCTACTCCAAACCTATGTCAACATAGTTCTGCTTGCTCCAATGACGGCTCTTTGGGCATAATTTCTCTCTCTTGTTGAAGTCACTGTCTTTCTTTTCTCCAGTACTCTATCCCTGATTCTGCTTTCATCTTTTACTCTGAGGCAGGTAGATGTTCTGCTGAATTTGTTTGTGCTGCCACCTTAGGGAAGGGGTGAAATGCGCAACTGTAGTTTCCATGAGATTATTTTCATGGGGATCTGGGAGGGATGAATGTACGACCAGATGATATTCTTTCTTGACTAGTCTGAGTGGGCCCAGGATTCCTGATACCTGGGGCACTGTTTTCCTCTCTGAATGAGCCTTTACATGCACTGATCCTATCAACTCTGCATGGCTGATAGTATTAAAAAAAGGAGATGTCTTGAGTTGTTGTACCTGGCTTCTCCTGCTGGGGTATCCCAGTTAACTCCTTCCAGGCGGTCCTGGACCCTATGTGTGTCCATGGAGTACTGTGGAATCTGCTCCCGCCATTGGCAGTGATGGTCTCCTGCATACTGTTTAGGCTGTGGTTTCCTTTTGCAATTCCGTTGTCACTCTGTTCTCCTTTTCAGGGATTTCTCAGGTTTTCTCGTCCAACAAAAGTCCTAAATAGCGATTTAAGTATTTAAAAATGTTTTTTCTGTTACTTTTAAGGATTTTGGATGGGAGCAGAATGATACCATAAGTGCTGCAGCCTGATGCCTTGAAAACTTTTTCACTGGCTTTCATTCGTTTATTCATCCTTTAGCAGTAGGTTGCTGCATTCTGTGCACCAAAGACTATTCTAGAGTCTGAGGAATACCGAGATCTCTTAAATCCTCGTAGCTTAGTGGGAATGACAGAAATTAGGATACCGGTTGAGAGGTGTTGTACTGAAGGTATGTGCCGAGGACTCTGAGTCCTTGAAAAGGAAGAGTCACTCACAAGAATAGAGAACATCTGAGTTGTTTCCCATCTCTGAGACTTTCTACATTCTACATGGCAGCTGAGTCATATACCCGTCTCCTCATCCTATCCCTGACCATGTGTGTCTCAGTATGAATGCTATTTTAGAAAATACTTCCATCACTCCTTTAAGTAAATTAGGTTTTCTTTAGATTTTTGTGATACCCTGCACTTCACCAACATAGCACTTGACAACATCCCTTTTTAAATAGTTATTTGTGGAATTATTTGTCTAACTTCTTTTCTCCCAGCTGAATTGTAACTTCCTAGGAGCAGGAATTGTATCTGTTTGAACAAGCCCCTGTATTCAATGCCAAATATGCTGAGAAGGAGCTTTAGAAATATACGTTTAATTTTGAATAAGTGAACGTGGCTTTAGGTGTTCTATCCATAAAATAAAAGGATTTTCACAGAGAAAATTTCAGTGGGCTTCTCTGTGAATTTGGTACCAAACTATAAGTTCTATTTCCTGGTTGAAAAAATACAGGTGGAGTGCATTAACTAACAGCCTCATTCCCAGGCTCGTGACTAATCCAAGGTGAGCACGCAGTGATGCTCTCTTTCCGCCGCTCTCTCCGCCCTCTTCTGCACCTGGCTGGGAGAGGAACAGGACTCTCCACTCTTGTTGGCTCTACAGCTCCCAGCGGACCTGTGGACGGCCAGGCAGCAGGGGGTGGGGAACAGTGCCTTCACACACTGCTGTCAGCGCTGTGGTTTCACGTCTCATCACTGCCTTATCCACTCTACAGTTTGGAGTGAGTGGAAGTATGACATGTGACCCATCCTCCTGTAAAGGCCATAAACAGGAGAGACTATAAACAGAGCTGAGGTAGAGGCGAAATAAAAACCACAGGAAACGAGAAAGTATTCAATAAGTAAACATTGTTTGGATACTTTGAAGGGTGGTTTTAAATTTTGGAATAGTTGTCACATTGATTATTTTCTAGAAGTATGCTTCTCAGGGTAAGAGATTTCATTATGTTTTCTTGTTTGGAGATGGTACTGAAAGCAGAGACCACGTGTCAACCGAATTTGTCGAGATCAAATTTGTTTTGACTTCATTTCACCTGGCGTTAATGGCTTGACGGGAGCCGTGGGAAGACTTGTTGTTGATTAAGAGATGGAAATTCAAACCAATTCAGTGTTAGGTGTAACATAAACACCTGTAAACAAATTTTAGCTAGAAATTTTGAATCAGGAATAGTTATAAATGAAAATATCAGTATGACTTGAAACTAGCACAAAGCAAACTAGTATTTAAATACCGAGAGTTGTGCTGAAAACCGAGAACTAGTGACGTGTAGGTCATATCGGTAAATATTACAGCTTGTAAGACGGTCACAGCACCAAAAGCCAGAGTGAAAATGCGAGCACTGGGAGACAGAGAACAATGACTATTAGAAATGCTCCTGCAAAACCCAGCAATTTTGAATGTTTCTCATGATTGTCCCTCCCTGAAGTTGGACTTAAAGTGTACAGAAATTAAAAGTTTTGGTGGATACTTTTGCCTAGAAAGACGTTTGGAATCAAGAATTGGTGCTCCCTATGGGAGCAGAGGGAGTGAGTTGTGGGTTTCCTGGTTTGATGCAAATTATAACTCTCTGCACTCAGTTTTACCCACAGGAAAAGTTTTGGTGACATCATTCTGCCAAGTGAGTGTAGAAGATGGTTTGAAACCTGTGAGTCATGATTTCCTTGCCTTCAGAATGACAAAAATGGAGAAATCCTTAAGGAGGCAAATACAGTGCAATTAACAGCAAAAACCTGTCAGCAGTGCGGCTGGGTAAGGCCGTGGGAATCAGTGGAGACAAGGAAAAGTTAGGGAAACTTCATATTTCACATAATTTTTTTTTTGAATGTTAATAGGCATTCTTGTGACAAGGATTTTGTGAAAAATGCTTTTGCTGGATATCTTTTTTTTTTCCTTTTTCTCCCCAAAGCCCCCCAGTACATAGTTGTATATTTCAGTTGTGGGTCCTTCTAGTTGTGGCATGTGGGATACTGCCTTAGCATGGCTCCATGAGCTGTGCCATGTCTGCACTCAGGATTCGAACCAATGAAACACTGGGCTGCCTGCAGCAGAGTGCCCGAACTTAACCACTCAGCCACAGGGCTGGCCTCTGTATTTCACATACTTTTAAGGATGTGTCTGTTACAGGGTATTAGATTGCAACTCTTTCTGCCTCAGTTTCCACTAAAAGCCCAGAGTGACAGTGTTGGGGCACCACAGTGCATGTGAGGCCCTCTCTATAGCTTGCTTTCTGTCACCTGGGCCCCTCGGCAAGATTAAAGACATGAAGAGGGATCTGAGAGAACACCAGTGAGGAAAGCCTGTTGGAGGTCCCCGTCCCCACCTTTAGGGAGGGGTCTGGGATGCATGTAGCTTTCAGTGCTGATTAGTGAGAGGAGCTTCTGGAGGACACCGGGAGCATGGGGAAACGTGTCTATGCATGGGGGAGACAGAGCCAGGGCTGCCCTAGGCCTAATGGAGCTTTGGAGAAACCTAACGGGCTGGAGTTCACTGGCTACCTGCTGTGGAGGTGATGCCAAAGGGAGTTTCTGCACTGGGGTCCACTTGCCCTGCTGCTGTCCGTGCTTTGTGGAGGCTCCCCCAACAACTGATGTGGGCCATGCAGACGGAGCTAGCACGGGCACTTCCGGAGCAGGGCTGCTCACACCTCTATGTGCTCACGAATCACCTGCAGGTCTTGCTAAAATGGAGACTCTGACTCAGCAGGTCTGGGGATGGGCCCCCAGGTGATGTCATTGCCGCTGGTCACTAGACTACCCTTTGAGGGTCCAAGAGCACTGTCTGATGGAGTCTCCCGTAGAAGTTATGGAAATCTCAGGGAACAGAGGCATTCCTCCCGAGGCCTCAGTCACACAGCTGAGTTCTGGCCACTGGAATGTGAGCAGAAGTGACCTGAGCCACTTCCACCAAGCGGAGACTGCCCCATGCATGGCTCCCTGCGCTTCTGTCCCCATCCCCTGGGTAGACAGGAGCACTCTGAGGACCAGGAGGAGGTTGGAGCCTGGAGATGGAAGGACCCTCAGTCCCTCAGTGTCTGGATGGCTGCTTGGGGTCAACGTGCACAGGACTGTGACTTAGGGGGGAAAACAAAAATACAAATACAGGTTTATTGTGCTAAGCCACTAGATTCCATGGTGTTTGTTAAAACAGCCAACTTGAGTAATACACGTAGGTAGCATGGGAGACTCAGGACAAATAAGACAACTGCTCACCAGAGCCCAATGCCAACCTTCAGGAGTAAAATTGGGAGATGCAGCAACTTGTACCCCTAATGAGCGTTTCCTGTGAGTCACTGTGGGCAAACTTCTGGGTTTTGAATGCTCTGGGCACTGATATTCTGTCTTTGTAGGGCATGCCTTTTCATCTGGGGCTGAACAGTGAGCGTTCCTGGTGACACTAAGGAGACAATGTCACCTCCGATCTCCTAATTCCCTACGCTCGACGCCTTCAGCAGATGCAGCCATGACCATGTGGGTTTCCTGTAGCCTCTCTTCTCTTTTGCTAGGGAAATTTCTTGCTTTTAAAATATGGAATGTTATCCTTTTACGACAGCTTCTAAGCCCAAGGGAATGACAACACGTCTCCAACTGCAAAATTTTCTGAAGAATTATTTCCCCCTACAATGCACATATATGTACAACCCACATAGAAAAGTACCCCAAAGGTTATATTTTTTTGATATTAGGACTGTTTATTCTATTCAAAAATAATGTCGATGAACCATAATAAGGACTCTGTTGGGTGGACCTGCTCTTTTTGTTATCACTCAAGACCCAGTTTGATCTACTAAACCTCAAAATAGATTCAGTAAGGAAACATCTCTTCAGAACAGGGCAGAATTTATACCCTTTTCAACCAATTGTTTTAGATCATGGACCTCCAGCCCCTTTGTTTGCTGAAATCTTAAAAGATCAAAACCTCAAATTGAATTTGGTTTTATTCCACTTTTCTTTAGAGCTTTGATCTCCCCCTTGGAATTTATCAATAGTTTCATTCTCTTTCATTTTCTTTAGACTTTAGAAACTAAGTGGTGACATCAGGAAAATGTCATCTGGGCAAGCTCACGAGCCTGCCTTTGAAGCAGCACATGATCCCCGGGGCTATAGCGAAAGGCAAGCTAGCAGATATGCCAGGATGTCAGTCGATGACTAATTCAAAGGAAAGAAAAGACACATTTGATGCATTCCTATTATAAAACAACAATTGAAATGAATGCATAGATTTGTTCACCTTTAATATGTTCTTATGAGAAGACATCCAGATTTTATTCTGCCATTGTAAGGATCTGGTAAACTACATAAAATCCAGACTATATTGTGCTGATGTCAAGCCTACAAAAATGATATTTTAGGTATAAATAGATTTTTTAAAAATCTGAAAAGTGATCTGAGAAATTAGAAGCAGTGATAGAGATGTGCTATAGGCATCTAATGAGACTTACCCTTTGAAAAAGTCTTCTTTAAAGTTTTACAAAGCATCCTGGATTTTAGAGAAACTTACTGAAACCACAATAATGGAGCATCCCAGGGGTCTGCAGTACTTAGGTAAAGTGAAAAACTACAAAGGTAATTCTTTCCAGCCTGTAACTCAGCATGCTGCAGCCGTTTGCTATATGGGTATCTTTGTAACTCACATGGGTAGAACACTGTAGTAGAATTTGCTTGATAAAGTCATTGTTTATGAATAAGATGTAACGGAAGTAGAATGGGGGTGCAGAATATATTTTTAGTTTTTTGATAGCAGTGCTGTTGTTTTCGGAAACCATGAGCATCATAGTGAATTTACCATTGCACAATAAATAGAAATATAATTGCTTTCATCTTCATTACATGGATTTTCACGTGCAGCTAAAAACAATTTGAAAAATGTATTGAAATTACACTAAACTTTTACTTGGAACACAGTTGTTTCTTTCCAGCTAATTTAAGAGTGTTTTTCATTGAAAACTTCCTGATGAGAATTAAAGTAAAAATAAATCCTACTGAAGCCTAACTAAAGATATACATTTAAAAGTTGGAAAGAAATTAGCAGTGCAGAGTAATAGCCAGCGGGTGAAAAGTGTCCCGTTATAGAACGTTACTATATAATACCCTCACGCCGTTTATTGTGATGTGAGTTGAGTCTGATGTCTGGCTAGAAAGTGACAGCAATAGAACTTTGACAGAAATTTAGCCATCCTTCTAGACTATGGAATTCATAATATGCCTTTTGTCCAAGTTGTGTAATGTTCATACGTGAAGTTCATTTACAAATCTAAGATTTTAATTGGTTGCTGCTTTTATTGGATAGATTTATGTAAGCATAATCTTACTAAATTAGATACCACTATTTAAGAATAGTAATGATATATTTTTCCACCCTAGAAAATACACTTTAAATCATTTTAACCCACTATAAACATTTTGATGGTAGTTTTTAGAGACCTCTCATAAAGCATTTTTTTAAAAAGCAATAAGTTTGGGCAGTTTTGAACATAGGGTAATAATTCATACCAATTATACTGCTAAACATAAGGTCTCAGGCTCGGTAATATATCATAATTCATACCTTATGGTTTGATAGCAATTAAAATACCATCATTAAATATATTGCAAACACACGTAATTGTTGAAATCTTGCTTGCGTGGAACAGCATTCAGTGCTTCATTATCCAAACAGTACCTCTGTTCATTTTCTTGACAATATCCTAATCATTAGAGAATCGTTCTGAGAGTACCTTTAATACACACATGGACTCAGACTTTATTTCCCATTATTAGGACTATTAATGCTACTACTACTGTGATGGCTATTAATGCTTTTGAGTCTCTGCCGACTTTTCCATCATGTAAGTAGAACAGGAAGAATCATGTGGTTCTAGAGTGGTGATTAACACACACCTGAAATCTCTCTCCACTGGGACAACACCAACAACTGAACACAAAGGCCTCACTTAGGTCTTAGGAGACGGGGTTCTAGAAAATCTTTGAGGGGTTTGACTTCTAGCTCCAGAAGCTCAACAAACACTAGGTGAGACAAAGGGATTACTCGACAGATTAAATATTCACCATTTCATGATGCTCATGGCACCTCCAGCAGGTGATGGTCAGGTTCAGCTTATGGCCATACAAACCCTGACCCGTGACCTGGTTAACAGAATAGAGAGGGGTGTAGTCTGGATCCACACGCGCTTGGGACCCTTCCTTCATGTAAGCTTTCACTGTAATAGTCTTCCATCAAGGTTTCACACAACTGTGGATCCCCAAAAAGTCAGAGAATTTGAAGTTTTTAAGGACATATTTCTATAAAATAAGTAGAAAATTTCTGTGTATCAAGTTGAAACGGCAGGGGCTTTGGAATCATAAAGATGAAAGTTCATATTCTGACAGCCTACTGAAAGCTCTGAGCTCCCATTCAGGTTCAGGACACAGATGATAATAATTGCCATGGAGGTATGTGTCAGTGTTAGGAACAATACGTGCAGAGCATCCAGAACAGTCACAGCAAGTGCATTTCGAACAAGTTCTCACCAGGTGCAATGCTCGAACAGTTCACTTCTTACTCTGGAATAAATAAATATACTGTGTGTGTTGCGGGGGAATCCAGCTAAAACTTTAATTCAGCCAAGGTCATTAAGTGTTTACAAGGTGCCAGGCATGGCTGAGGAAGCCATGTGAGCAAAGGAAAGTTTGCTTCTTCTGCTGTTGAGTGGCTCAGTTAGGAGGTCAGACGTCAGGGAAATAGAGGAGAAGGAGACAGGAGCGGGGCCTGGTGGTTGTCCAGCTGAGGTGGGGTAGAGCAGCTCACTGTGACTGTTGGATGGCAGCGGTAACATTGCCATTTAATAAGCATTAACTATGGCGTCTTATTTTCCGTATTGTGATGCTTTGGCATCTGGGCCTTGCTGATCCCCGAGGGACAGCTCTTCCCAGGACTAGCCAAGTCCTAGGGATAGTGAACAACCCCACTTAATCCAGAGCCCACACCCCAACTGCCCCCTTTATTGATCTCTCCCACTCCAGGCCACTATCCCCCTGCCCAGGGCCAGGAATCAGATAGCCAGAGACAGCCTCTGCACACCGAGGCCCACTGAACTTATTCCAGCCTGCCGAATCTATGCCTGCATATCCTGCAGTGCCCATTCCTTCCCACAGAGACCACAAAAGAACTAGCTCACTAGTGCCCTCCCTCCCTCTGCCTCCTGACCCACCCAGGTGCTTCTCCCTATGGCTTCCCCCTGGCCTGGCATGCGACTTGTGAGTTTAACAAACTGTCTTTTCAATGGCAGTCGTCTCCTGATCTGTTGGCCTATTATATTATTCATAAATAACAAACATGTTATTCCTAAAACTGACACACGCCTACGTGGTAATTATATCTGAAAAACCATAAACCCTTTATTTTAAAGCAAACTACCAGAGCCCAAATCTTGCAAAATGCTGTGAGAAGAACACATGAATGGGGCTGAACGAGACTGTTCACTGCCCCTACTTATCTGATCAGGAAATAGAAGCATTCATGGAAAGCAACAACAACAAATAAATAAAACCACAGCAGAACATAGTTGTGCCCTTTTATTGGTACAGTAACTTTTCAAAGGCTGGTATGAATAACAGGTTCCAAGTAGCAAGACGTGATGGTCTGATGCCACAGCTCAGAACGTCCCGACAGCCAAGAGAAGCACATCAATAAACAAGGCAGTTGCATTACAGGAGAGTTGAGGATATAGAGCAGGTGAGCCATGCAGTGGAACTCTGAGAAGATGAGCATCTTGGGATGCAGCATTGCTGCTGGAACCGGTAAATCTGAGCGTGCTTATTTGTACTGTGTAGACCTTTGAATGGATATGATCCTTTCATACCACCAGCTATGAATTTGAAGCCATATGCGTTTAAGTGAATGCCACGTAATTTCCTGTAACCCATGCTGAAGTCGGAGATGAGGTTTAACTAAAGAGCTCACAATCCACGTATCCAGAAATACAGGGCATAGGAAGGAACTGCCTCCGACTCAATGAATGAAATAGAAACATGGGACTCGGTCCACACGTTTGCAGGGCTGACACCGGCGAAGCTAAAACAACAACATAGTCTCAAGAGTTTTAAGTACTTTAGGTTAAAAAAAAAAGTGTGTGGAGGGGAAAAAACTGTAGAAATGATTTTTTAAAATCTGTATTTTGAAGAAAGGGAGCACCACCAATTGCATAAAGTTATAAAATACAGTAATAAACATGTAAGTAATGACCAAGTTTGCAATTCCAATAAAACATACACACCTACAAAGACATACAACATCCATCCTGTGGCGTGTATCATACTAAAATGGCCAGAGTACAATAAACACGTGGTGGGACCACATACAAACACCGTACAGTGTGGCTTCCCCTGCCTCCTCCACCTGTCTCCCTCCTTCTCTCCCCTCATCCCACACTTTTCCTAGCCTTTCTCTTGCTCCCTAGGGGTAGAATGGTCCTTTAACCACGGAATCTGAAAATCAGAGTGTGTCCCCACAGAAAGGGTAAGAAAGAGCACACACGCGTGCACACACACACACACACGCACACACGGAATCTCGTGTATTTAACTTCGCTGTCCTGTACTTGTTCATGTAAATGTGTGGAGAGAGCACCCAGCATGTATCAGAGGCAGCCTTCTGTCGATGCAGCGTGGAATCACTATGCAGTTCTATTCTGCGAGTCTGCAGGCCGGGCCACGTCAAATGGTATTGTCCCAGAACTCAGACGGCAGCCGGCTGCAGGAGGCCCCCTCGGGCTTCTTCAGAAGAGTCGGCTTCTTGCAAGGAGGTGGGGGAGGCGCCCTGGGCTCCGGGTGGTGCAGGATTTGCTGCCAGTCTCCTCTCTCTTCACAGAGCTTCCGCCTCCAGTCCAGGAGCTCCTGCAGGGCCACACTTTCATTCTCTGAGAGCCTCAGCTGATGGATTACCTGTGGGAGGAGAGAGGGAAAAAGTAGCACCAAATACTGTGAATGACAGAGAAATACAATAGCAATACCTGGATGCCAAGGGGCTGGACCAGGTGGAAAGAGAGAACACAGATTCTCTATAAAATCTCCAGGCATTCCTCCTCGGGAGACGGCAGCCACCTCGGTCAGCTGTGAACTGCTGAATTAAGATGACGAATGGAACCAAACACTCAGGATGGCTACACTGCTTACCGGGCAACGTACCTCCAGGGAACACAAGAAAGAATCAAAGGTCTGTTTGCCCTTCGCCCTCTATTATTATAGACGCTCTATGACATCTTGTACTTTCTCTTCATTTAATTTATCACAGTTGTAATTCTGAATGCAATAGATGCTTTTGAGTTTCTCATGCTTCACTCCATCCTAGCATCTACTCCTCCTTCCATGCAGTTACTAATTACTTCCCTGTGCAGAATGGGGTAATGTGACCCCACTCTGACCACCATGCATTAACCCAAGGAGGACCCCTACCCAAGAGGGCCCACTCACATCAGTGTGAACAGAGGACCGCACTAATATCCAAAAGGTTTGCCACTGAAATATCAAATGAGCTCAGCGGAGGCAGGGGAGCTGTGCTGGATAACAATGGCCACCTCTCTGGGATGGCAGCACACGCTCGATTTTGTGGGAGAGTGTACACTAGCAGCCGTGCGCTCTCTCAGACCTTGAGCCCACAGAAATGGGAACTTTAGGGGCCTTCACAGGAGAGCACCAAAACGTGCAATTTTATCAGCTACTTCCTCTCCCCTCCTTAGCGTACCCGAAGAGAGACACTCTGAAGCCTGAGCTTGCCCCCCGATGGCAGCTGGGGTACTTCAGGACAAGCAGGCTTCACTGCTGTAGGCTTCCCCTTCTGCCATCAGGCAGTCATCTCTAACCGCTAGACATTGCAGAAACGAATTTTTCTGTCAATTCTAAAGTGAATATGCTGGTTTAAAAAAACGAAATTCTGAACATCGCAATGGGAATATTGGGGAGAACTCAGAGGACTCGAGATGGCCCAGCCCACTGCAAAGCACATACTGCTGTGTTCAGGTGCCACTTCCATCCTCTCCTTCAAAACAAAAGAGAATGAAACAAAGCAGGACAGAGTGGCTGGCTCTTTCGTGAGAACAGTCATGTGAAAGCAGCAAGGGTGGTCAGTGTTCTGGGACAATTTTAAAACCACACCTTCCCCTGGACACCGAGCCTATTGTTTCCTCGAGGAAGAAGACGGTAAAGCCTGAAATGAAAGCGATGGGCAGAAGGTTGATACACTACGTTTCAACACAGAAGCCGTGTTCAAACTCATGGCCAGAGTGTGTAGCTAGATTCCTGGAGCTGGTTATTAGCAAAAGAAGTTCTCCCAAATTGAATTTCTAGATAACCAGGAAAAAAAACCTGTGTGTGATTGTCCAATCTCTGCAGACATGCAGACTTCCACAGACAGTGGGCTGCGAATGCAGGGCGGGCCCCCTCAAAGGGCACTTTTCTCCAGTCTCCAGGACTGCGGCCAAAGGACCTGGAGATGAGATCTTCTCCTGCTGGGCAGACTCTTGTGAAAGCCAGATTGCCTGTACTGTCAGGAAAGTGAGCCAAGAAAGCGGGGTGGAAGGAGTGCATAAGAATTACTTATTTAGTCAACAGTTAAGAGTGCTAAATATGTGCCAGGTACTTTTATGAGCACCTTACAAACATTAAGTCACGCAATCCTCCTAAGGACTATATAAAGCACTGCTAGCATTTTCCAGATGAGGAAATTGAGGCACAGAGAGGTTAAGTAATTTGCCCAAAGTCACATGGAAAATGGTGGAACCAGGCCGTCTGGCTCCAGGATGTGTCTTCTTAACTATTACTCTACAGCGCTCATTATTTACTGAACCATTGCTCTCTGGGATCTGACACATGCTAAAGACCAGGGTCCCTAGATCATCTTCCTTTCTTTTTCTAAATGAGATTTGAGCGAAATCTTTATGTTTCCTCCACTAATGTATTTCAGCTCCTCCATTTTCTCCACCAGCGTATGCTGTGGTTATTACATTTAGCTTCAGTCTCATTTACTCTGCGGATATTGAATATCTGCATATATGTTTCTTGGCACACATTCAGCACATAGGAACGATCTCTGAGAAATACTGCCACTGGATTTATTCTTATGAGAGAATATGTAATTGATGGAAGAATATCTCTAACATCTCAGTTGATTATATGCCCCAAATTTCCTTGAGATATCATCTTTCTTAAGTAACACAGCTTCATATTGATCTACTGAGAAAACAGGGGCCTTGCACATCTGCACGGGAATGTTGAAGCTCACGGCAGGTTATTGCTCCCATTGTAAAAATGAAAAAAAGGGACAAATTACAAAAATCATATATTTAAAACATCAGACAGCTCTGGCAAAACTGAAAACTAGAGAAACCAAAATGCTGGATGGGGAGAGTCTTCCCGACTGAACAGAAAATTGCCAGTTGCTTTTTTTTCTCCTGAGTTCACTTCCCAATTCTGAGTTCTTCTGTAGGTCTAGAGGGCACTTTCTAAAAGAAAGAAGAACGGTAAAATATTTTGCAGTTGTGTGGGACTAGGGATGCAAATCAGAAACTTGAGGACCCTCAAATGCACGGTCACTTTCCCCAAGGGACAACCGTATGAATGAGTGGTGCCTTAGGCCAAAAGCCTACAAAAAGCCAAGTGGAATCTCCTACGGTGATAGAGATGCTTCAGAACAAAGGTCTGACGGGAGATGATAGCCTCAAACGCCTGACTAGTCTGATCTTCAAGACTTGCAGATTTTGAAATGAGCGGAGTGCCCAAGTGGAGAGTGGGGCCAAGAGCCCTGAACCTCAGAGCCGGAGCCACTGTAACTTTCAGCGCTGAGGAACGAAGATCTGACGGGCTCTCAGTCAAAGCTTAGCAGGGCGCAGCCTGGGGCATAGAGGAGAAGCCCACGGGGGCTGGATCTTCAACACAGGTTTGTGATGGGGTTGGGTGATCATCCCTTGCCTTCGCCTTCTAACAGAGAAGGGTGGAATCCTCTTAGGCAGAAAACATCACCTACAGTGTCTGTAGTTTGTTTACATACGATGCTGACCATGTGATGAGAAATTACTATACACATGAAGAAACAAGGAAATCTACCAAAAATCAAAAGATAAAGCAGATTCACAGAGGATTCAGATTTAGAGTTATCAGGTGAAGACTTTAAAATACCTATGATTAAATGTTTAAGAGAATAGAGAAAAAGATGGACAAATAGAAGAAATAGCAGAATAGACATAGGAATGAAAGGAGTGCCAGAAACAGAAGAGATACAAAGACCGTGGCAAAGTAATCTTCAAAGAGGTAAGTTTCCAAAACCTGTGAATGACATACTCACGTTTAAGAAGCTCAGGAAACCACGCAAAAGATAACACACACACTACCATCACCAATAAGAAGACACAAGGTAGATCATATGAAAAATGCCAAAGCCCAAAGACAAAGAATAAGCTTTAAAAAACCAGAGGAAAAACACTCATTACCTTCAAAGGAACAAGAGGGAGAGTGAAAGCTGGTTTCTATACAGAAACATTGGAAGCTAGAAAACAACGAATCACACGTTAAAGTACTGAAAGAAAGTAATCCAACCATACTCAGTGAAAAATATCCCTCAAAAGAGAAAGTGAAATAAAAATCTTTGGACAAACAAAAATGAGGAACTTTGCCATCACAAGTCTTTTGTTTTAAGGTGAATGAAAATGATCCCAGGTGGAAAAATGGAAGTTTAAGAGACATTAAATGACACCAGAATTAACTCCCTGGGTAAATATAAATTATATGTGTGGAATGTCTCATAGACTTTAAATTTATGTAGAACAAGAATGCGCGCCAACAGTAACTGTCAAAGCCAGGAGGGATTACACGGAGCTTAGAGGTTCTAAGGTTCTAGGGGTATTAGAAAAATAATAAAATCTGTAAAAGCAATAAAATCTGTTAAGATGCAATACATCAAGGATGCACGTTTTTATTCTCTAGTGAAACTATGAAAAGAATAGTGAGATAATGTATAATTAACAAGTTAAATTGAGGGAAATGTGAAATAAATATTCAATTAATCTAAAAGAAAGCAAGAAGGGTACAAAAGAGAATACAAAAATAGAGGCCAATTCCTAACAAAACAGAGTAAAACATAAACTAAAAAAATAAAATACAATCCTAATGTCCACCCAGAAGCTGGGGTTCCTCTTCCACGGACTGACGGCATCTGCTGTGTTCATCTTCACGCTGGTGTCTTCAACAGACCATACAATTCTGACCTCATTACAAGCACAAAATATATGCAATCTCTGCTGCTTCTGAATCCTAAACTCTTCACAGCGGCTTTTCACAGTGATCAAAAGCATGCAGTAGGTGTGACCCGCTGCTAAGACCTTCATAATAGGAACAGATTTACAGGTTGAGTCACTCCACAGAAGCAGGTCAGTCTGCTGACTGACTTTCAGCAGCTGCTGATCTGAATTAGGCTGGAGAGAGGGATTTTGACACAAAATGTCCCAAATCCCCTGAGTCATTGATTCACTGTTTGAAAAAAAAAAAAAAAACAACTCTCTACCCTTTCAAATATTCTCGATGTTTACTAAAAATATCTGAATTCTCGGGGCTGGCCCCGTGGCCGAGTGGTTAAGTTCGCGTGCTCCGCTGCAGGGGGCCCAGTGTCTCGCTCGTTCGAGTCCTGGGCGCGGACATGGCACTGCTCACCGGGCCACACTGAGGCAGCGTCCCGTGTGCCACAACTAGAAGGACCCTCAACGAAGAATATACAACTATGTACTGGGGGGCTTTGGGGAGAAAAAGGAAAAAAAAATAAAATCTTTAAAAAAAAAAAATCTGAATTCTCAAGTATATCATAAAAGGCGAAACTTATACACACAAACCATTAGGACGCACTTTCTTAATGAGGATATTGATGGCTTCAATAATGTAGTGAGTATAGAGGAACAACATCTCTGAACTAACAGCCGAGGGCTTTCTACGCTTCCTTGATAAGCAAAAACTTGACTGATGTTTGCAATAATCAACTATTGCTCAGAATAAACCCTTTCATTGAGAGATCCTATGGAACTTTATTTTCTATTATGGAGATTAATAGGTTTTGACTAAAATCTAATAGGTGTATGAGGATAGTTGCCAGAATGACATACATGAGATGCTAAAAGATTAACATGATTGATCTTCACTTTAAAAAAACAAAGAATCTTCACAGGCTATGTCTTAAACAAAGGTTAAACTCCTGTGTAAGGATGGAGGATAGGAAACTACTTACAACATGGTGAAGTTCAGAGGGCATTTTAAAATTACAATCTGGGAGACAATAAATAGAAGATCAGAAGATGAGGACAGTATGCCCTGACTAATGATGTTTAATCTGCTTTACTTAGATTTATTAAATTTATTAGACTGTGAGGCACAAGAATCATATTTGTCACAGAGAGAGAAAGAGATTTAATATTTTAGAATAGCAAACAAATGCAAACATGGATGCTATTTAAATGGTCAAGTCATGTATAAGCAATAAAAGTATTTACAATATGATTCAGCACTGTAAAAAACATCTAAATCAGTGTTTCTCCATTTTTAAATTCCGTGTCCTGTTAGTAATAACAAAAATCCTCCCAGCTTCCTTTACCATTATTTGATATTTCACAGTAAAGTAAATATTATGGTTAAAAAGGCAACAATGATTTTGTAACAAAAATATGAGTTTTGATATTGAAAGGGAACCATTTCTTTTCAGAAAGAGAAGAAATAACCCTGGGGACTAGGGATGCTGCTGGAAATGTGAGCTTAGAGTCAGCTGGCTTCACACCAGGACTCATTTATCCTGATCTGTTTGTAGGATAAAGGATGCCATTTTCGTGTCTTTTAACTTAAAGCCTGTTTTCCACTGCTTTGAAATATATATCTCCACCCCATGTCACCACTTCAGATAGCTAGTCACTTACGTACTTTCTTTTCTGGCATGTTTTATATTACAGTGTTTGCACACAAAATCACTATTGTTCAGAACCAGAAGGCAGCTGTTCTAACTGGAAAAGTCAAAATTGTCCCACACCTATGAACCTTTGGATGTCTATGCCGTACGCCTCTGTGCTCCACAAGATGACAAACGCCCCGCCTTTAAAGCAGCTCTTCGACATGCAAAACACCCAAGTGTCTTAACACGTTGTACCGGGCATAGAGACGGAGTGGGCCCAAAAGAAGGAGGTTTTTCTTTTAAGCTTTTTCTTCTTTTTAACCGTCTATCCGGGAAAGGGGGCTGCACAGAGGAAGTCTACAGAGACTTCACAGAGGAGGTAACTTTTGATCTGAATTTTGAAAAATGAGATGGTCGCCAGGTGCAAAAAGGGGGGAAAATAGGCAGAGAGAGAGGTTTCCACAGGGGTGCGTGTAGACAAGTGCCAGTAATGACATCAAACTTCTTTCTTTAACAGTGAATCACAAACCCATGAGGACTTTGATGCCGGTCTAGGCAGAAGTGCTGTGGTTGAAAAATCTGGACTCTGAAGTCTGAGTGCCTGGACTGGAATCCTGAAGTTGCCATCTAGTGGTTGTGCACCCTTGAGCCAGTCTCTCAGCGTCCTCATCTGCAAAGGGGGAGCACGGTAATAATCCACCTGCAAGGGACGGCCGAGGACGAGATGAGGAATACGCGTGGGCTACTGGAAAGAGGGCCTTCAAGAAAGAGCGAGTGCCCTATAAACGTGCACTATTCTGATTTTGTTACTGTTAGCTCTTGGACTTGAGAAAATCCCTAAACATTGCTGAGTTATGATTATCCTGACGACTACATCAGATGATGTTGGATGAAAGCACTGCTCACAATTTACGGCCCTATATAAATATAACATAGTCGCTTCCTTCATTATTAAAAAGAAACTCTCACAATACTGAGCAACACACTGGATTTATAACATAACTATGATTTACACATGATTTAAAACTAAAGAGAGTGAAACAGAAGAGAATGGTGGAAGGTCTGGAGGCTGTTTTGAACTTTAGGAGTAAGATGAAAAGGGCATATGCAGATTTTAGTGAGTAATTTAAACAACTCAGATGCAATGTTTCTGAAACTAGGGTTTCTATATAATGTATTTTCAGGGGTCCTCAAACTCTTGGGACAATCAAAAATTTTTTGCATTTTTATTTTCATACTCTTGACTTTTTTTTAATTTTTACTTTTTTGAGGAAGATCAGCCCTGAGCTAACATCTACCACCAATCCTCCTCATTTTTGCTGAGGAAGACTGGCCCTGAGCTAACATCCATGACCATCTTCCTCTACTTTATATGTGGGACGCCTGCCACAGCATGGCTTGACAAGCAGTGCATAGGTCCGCACCTGGGATCCGAACCGGTGAAACCCGGGCTACCGAAGTGGAACAAGCGCACTTAACTGCCATGCCACTGGGACGGCCCCTCATAGTACTTTTTAAAAAGTAATCATGCTTTGGATCATTTGAATACTTACTTTTTAAGCTAGTGCTCAGCAAGATTTCATTTTTGCCTTTGTAGTTTATTTACAAGCAGACTGACACTAGTAGTAGTATTTACATTGTTACAAGTTAATGAGAAAAGAGTAGATGGATTTAATACGCAAATAAGCCTTTCTCCTCCAAGAAAAAGCTCAGCGATACCACAGTGGAGGGTAGGTTCAAAGGTTGCCCAGCAGTTCAAATAGAAAAAGTGGTAGATTCTCACCACAAGAAAAAAAACCCTGTAACTATGTGTGGTGATGGGTGTTAACCAGACTTATTTTGGCGATCATTTCTCAACATGTGCAAATATTGAGTCATTATGCTGTACACCTGAAACTACTATAATGTTGTATGTCATTATACCTCAATAAAAACAAACAAACAAACAGAAACAAAGTTTCATGTTCCTGAAAAAAAAGAAAAAATGTAGTAGAGACATGGCTTTAACCAAGGGCAGTAGACCGGAGAAATGCATGGAAGCTCATGGAATCTGACCCAGTACCACAGTCAGATGTTCAACAGTAATTTCGTTTCAGCTAAACAAAAGTATGCACAACAGGAATGTTGTAAATTTTAATGTTTTTGCTTTTGTAGGTTTTTGTTCTGCTATATTTGTAAATTGGCTTTGGTTTACAGCTGTCATGAGAGCTAAAAGGATAAAGATGTTTTATGTAACAATGTGTGTATACATTTATTAACATTATAATAAAATAATTAAAGAAACATTAAGGGTCAAGGAGAATTTTCTTTTCGTTTAAAAAGCATCATATGTATTATGCAAGTGGGAAAAATGTCGATTGATGTGGGCAGAATTCCCTGTGCGTAGAATTAGTTATGGCTCGACAAGACTAAGGGTGTCCTTTAGAGCCCAAAATGAGTAAATTAATCTCCACGGAGCACAAAGCATCCAGGGCGCGCACTCAGAGAACTTAAATGGAGACAGTGCGTGAATGCCTGCATGCACGTTTGAGAGAAGGGAGAAACGTTTTCACAACTATTAGACTTGTAGTTTTATTTTTTGTAAACTTAGAGTCATTTGGGGACCTCACCTTTACCAAGGCCAGGGAAGGAAAAGGAAGAGAGGGCCTTCACGTAACGCCAGCCTGACTTGAACAAATTCTTATACTTGGGATGTAGTTCACATTTCACAAATTCAGATAAGGCCCTTTCAAAAGCTACAAAGCCCTGGGAACTTGTTAAAAATGCTCTGCTGCTCTGAAATCACACAGGGTGTGGGTGGGCCCAGACCCATTAGTTACTCTGAATTCAGACATGCCTGGATGGGTCTGAATGGCTAGTGAGTGGGGCCATTGAAAGAGAGTGGGACAGTCACCATAAACTTGGGGATGGCCAAAGAATGCAATGCCTTAGGTGATCAAATGAACTTATGTTATGGCGCCCATGTTTGTGTCCCCCCCAAATTTACATGTTGGAATCCTAACACCCAATGTGGTGTTATTTGCAGCTGGGGCCTTTGGGAGATGATTAGGCCATGGGGGTGGAGCCCTCATGAATGGGATTAGTGCCCTTATAAAGGAGACCCCCGAGGGCTCTCTCCCTCCTTCCTCCATGTGAAGTCCTAAGAAGAGGTCTGTGACCTGGAAGAGAGCTCTCATCTGACCATGCTGGCATCCTGAGCTCAGACTTTCAGCCTCCAGAACTGTGAGAAATAAACTTCTGTTGTTTATAAGCCATCCAGTCTGTGGCATTTTGTTACAATAGCCAAATGGACTAAGACATCCTATGCCCAGAATTATTATTTTGGAAGGCATGGCACAAAATGGCACTATCCTATAACAGATGCAGAGCCCAGGCTTATGGCAAAGGGCACAAGTTACCTGTCAGCTCGAGTGTCTTTGAAAACAATCTGGTTTAGTGGAAGATCGAATAATATACTTGGAAATTATTCCGTGACTTTTATTTTTAAATTTGGCATTCGGAAGAGATCTGAAAGCTTCAGAGCTTAGGGTATGAAAAAGCAGAGTCACAGTTTGCAGGACGCTGGGACGACCTGACCCTTCAAAGAAACTGACAAATGAGTCCACTCCATAACCAGGCGAGGCCTGGTAGTATTCCTCGAGCTGCCCCCATGTGGGCTGCACTGAAGGGGAGATGAGCATTTTTAATTTAAAACTTCTTGTCAGTCTAGACCACCGAAAACCTGGCCTCGGTTGCACCTATTGCCCCCACGTTCTCTTTTCTGCTTTTAAAGAAGTCTAAGGGGAGGGAGAAGCTAAGCCATGTACACTCAATAAATACGCATGCCTCTGCACACCGCGCTCAAGCTCCCAGCACGTGTGGGAAGATATATAAATGATTGTGGTCCAAGTTCATTTCCCTGTGGGCTGGGATACTCATCCTTGAACAAAATCCCTGCCTTTCAGCAGGTTTGTAACGAGAAGATTCCTTCATTGCAACAGTAATCCTTAGAAAATAGCGCTACTTAAGACACTGGAGATTACTCCCTAGACAACTCAGTATGACGGTTAAAAAAATGGTTAATTCTGTTATTGAGAAAATCTTGCTGATTTGATATGTACAAGGTCAATACATGAATCAAGTTTCCATTTCCCCACCCGGGTTTGCAGAGTATTTTGTGTCCTCTAACGTCCAGGAGGTATCAATTACGTATGAAGACAGGGTCTGATAATGGCATGTAAAGACTGAGCTCATGCAAGCTCTACATATAAAGGGGGACATTTATAATTAGTTTGCTTACTTTCAGGGGTTAAAAACCACTAAATCTCTCACAGCCTGGAGAGAAATATAACATGATGTAAAGGCTTAATGAGGTTTATTACTTATGTATCTATTCACTAATTTTCAATAGTTTCCTATTGTGTCATTAACAGAGTTCTACGAGAAGAACTAATTAAAAAATGAGATATAAATTTTCTTCACTTCCTGTGGATATGCATTTCTATGAATAGTATTAATAAATGTAAATTAATAATCTGCAGCTGATTTTACCTTAAGTCTTTCCCTTCTAGGATAAAAATAGCCTTCGTTAAATAATTCACATGTAAAATCATGTTGCCGTTCATTTGTCACAGAATTGATTTTTCTATTGACTATTCACCCAAAGGTGAAAAGAGCCATTTACTGACATTTATGGAAATTAAAAGAAAGAAGTGTCTTGGCTGACTGCATAGTGAATATTAGTGTTTCAAATGCAAATCTCATTTCCACTCAATGCTAACAAGATGTTGAAGGAAAAAACGAAATTTGAAAATCACAGTTTGTAAATCCAGAGTCTACCTAAATAGATTCTAAAGATGTGGCACAAAATAAAATGTGGTTCAAAAACGTCTTTGATTAATGGGTTGTATATTTTCATACTTCTGAAAAAAAAATCAAGAAAATGATCTGAAAACGAAAACAGCTTTTCTGGTTTAGGCAGAAAAGAGTTGATCCTCCCTAATTCAGAGATAGTCCTTTACACAGCAATCCAGCTAAACTCATTCTTGCTATTCTGTTTCCTGTGTTGCCAAAGGGTTAAATAAAGGGAAAAACATCCCTTCAAAGGCAATTACAAGTTCTGTTGGAAACAAGAGTGAGTGAGGGGAGAGAGGATTTTAATTTACCTTATCTGTACACTTTGATTTCTTTAAAAAATTAACTGCTCTCTACTTTTTTAATAAGTAATATTATACTGGAAAACATTTAATATAATTTAAACGGACATTTATTTGCATTTTGCAGCTGATTTTAAGTTCACAGCTATGAATAAAAATAGACTCTGACAAGTGAATGTATGTTTCTTCCTATTAATGGAAAGTTATAAAATAGAAATTTACGATTGTATTGCACTTCATGCAATATAATTACTTTGTGACATTTTAGTATATGGATTTTGTATGAGCTCTGGTCTTTGCTTCAATTCACTTAAGAAACATGCCAGTATCAGTATAAGAGACTAGCAGATTGTAATTGATAACATATATTTAGAGTATGTTTATAGTAACGACATATTATAATAATAGGAATATATGGAAAAACATAAATCTATTATATTGGAAACATAGAAAGTAAGAATAATTCCTTTTAAAATATTTTTCTTGGGATTATATGGGAGACTTGCTGCAAATAGCAGGAGGTATGATTGAGGATATTTAATCTACTAGATTTTACCCCTCCAAAGAATAAATCTGTTCATCTAATTTGCTTATTCCAAAATCTTCAATGCCACCGCCTTGCCCGAACCTAAAAAATTAAGTCCACGCCCCTTAGCATGTTACAGAAAGTCCTATATTTTCTGGCCACACGAACTCTTCCAGCTTCATCGTCATCCATTCTCATGCAGACTCTCTGTCAGTCCAATCAGATGGGCCCACAGCACACTCTGTAATTGTTTTTATTTTCTCTACAACAGTCCCAGTTTGTACGCCCAAGTATGGAACCATCTGGGGTTTCCAAGGCCCATTTCTAACATCATCTCCATGATATTGTTTTATATTCTTAAAGCATTTTCATATGTTCTTATCTAGTAGATTCTCATAACCATGTGAAACAGCAGGATCAGTATTATTAGCCTCATTTCATAGATGCTGAAATTCATCGTTAAAGCCCAAACTCACGTGGTTGCTAAGCGGTACAGTCAGAAGGCAAGTTCAAGTACATTGAGTTTAGTTGACCTTATTAGGTACTAATTACATTTACCTTCCAAGAAGTTTTCCTTGTGTGCTAATCAATTAACTAATGTGCTTTAAATGATTATGAAATGGAAAGTGCTGTGATGAGCTCTACAGAACTTAGAATCACATGACATGACCTGCTCCTTCAACAGGTTTCCATTCAAAGGGAACAACAAGACATAAAAGCATAAAGAGTTAGATGAACAAAGAAGCTTAAACAGGACAGGACCCCAAAGGTCACAAGGCAGCACAGCATTAATTGACTAATGAGTTATATATGTAACTACTGTTGTTGGAACACAGAGAAAATAAGACTGAGTTCCAAACAACATGGCCAAGGAATTCATATTGGCTGTGGGGTTTGTTCTGGATTAAAAGGATGAGTAGGACAAAAGAGAAGAAAGGATATTTGGTTTGAGTAGTATAAGGAACGGTGTTCATACTTTGGTTCACATCTACATTTACAATTACAAAAGACACAAGAGAGAGAAAAGCACTGTGCCATGTGGCTAAGACTTGAAGGGCAACAGAGCTGTGACTAAGTCAGAAAGGAGGTAAGCACGGGTATGGAGGTGAGGGAAGCCAGGATGAAAACCGTGGTAGCAAAGTAGTCCACAGCCTTCAGAGGATGGAGGATCCAAGCTGAAGGACACTTCCCCTACTTGTTCAATTAGCCAGAGTCTTAATTTGCCTTGAGATGTAGGACACAGTTTACCTGCTAATTTATTAATTTCTCAAAATATTTTATCCAGAAATGACCACAACTTGTGTGTTATGGTGTTAAATAGAACTAAATAAGAATGAGGAAACTCATTTTATGAAACTGGATTCTAATAAAACTAGTAACTCAAATCCAGATAGATTTTAAAAATCAGTATGATCAGAAAGAGCTAGAGTTTAACAGCTCCTCTGGCCATGGAATTTACAGCAGGGGGGAAAGTATCTTCTTTGTCAGCAACCTTGATTCTCCCTCCAAAATTTAGTTACCAATTAGAGTCACTCACCTGAGAACTAGAGGTAAGAGAGGCAATTCTTTACAATCACTAAATGCACCAAAAAGGGCCTAAAAGTATTAAAACATTTCTCAGGGTGCCCAACTTGTTATAGGGGACTGACTTTGTCCCCGAGGAAAATTAAGTCCATTGGTTTTGAGGAATTTCTGAGAGACCAGTTGTTAAGAGTCACAAGCTTTGGTTTTATATAAATATGGCTTAGTGGCAGTACCATTGATCATTATTTTGTATTAGAATGTCTGATAAGCAATAGTCCAATAATTCTATCATTAGAAGATATGAACAAGCATGATTTTTGCTATTTTAAAAAATAAAGGTTGCTAAATAATGGAGGCTGAACTTAATTAAGTACTGTAAATAGCAATGCTCAGCAGCAACATGTAAAATATTAAGCAAAATAAATAAAGAAGAGGTACTAGTTAGGATTATCCAAGATGCTATAGCAGGCAAACCACAAATACCAGTGGCTTGACACAAAAGAAGTATATTGCTCACATTAAGGCCAAAATGGGTGTTTCTGATCAGTGGATGATCTTCCACATGTCATGAGCATATCTTGCACCTTCTTGGGTCTCAGATTATTCTGTGTCCAGCTTTTAGATGGGAATGTGCAGAGAAGATCAGGCAAAGGGAGGTTTGTAGGGCCCAAGCTTAGAAGTAGCTCACATCACTCTGGGTTCCTTTCCATTGGCTAGATCTCAGTCACATGACCACTCCTCGCCACAAAGGACGATGGGAAATGTAGTCTAGCTATGTGCTTCAGAAAAAGGAATGGATTTGGTGGGCACAGTGTCTGCCACATGACCCTGGGGTCAGTTAAGTGCCTTTAAGACATAGTCATGGCAAATCGTGAGAGTACAAATGCTAGACAAAATAGCAAAGAGGAACAGACGTCAGGAAGGATTAGGAAGGAAAAGAGACAAGATTTTGCCAAAGTAGGCAACATATGAGAACAAATCTTTTTAATAAGACTTCTTTCCAAACATAGATAATAAAAATCACCTGCAAGTGTATAAAATTAATTTAAATACACTTGGGCTTCAAAATCTAGGCTTTTTATATCACTGACTTCTTGACACTTCTTTCCAATATCATAGTTCATCTCTTTCAGAACCTATTTCTGACAGAGTCGGTAATACAAAATGACAGTTTCAAATACTAATGTAATCATAGAAATCAGAGACGAATCAAGCCTGGGAGGTCTGCTAAGGTCATAAAAGAAATTCTTCACCAATGCTAGCTGATTACATTTCGGCACAATAAAAACCTTTCTGTTCGTCTAGCCTGAATTTTGCTTTCAAAATTGTCAGGCCACATTAATGTCCAGAGCACATATGAACAGGTCAGGATATATGGGGCCCAGGTCCCTAGTGTCTCTCTTGCAATTCTCTGTTATCTTGAGCAGGAAAAATGCTATTTGTCTCATATTTTCCACTTATAGAAAAGGCAAACATTTACCCTTTACTTAGATTCTGAGCTGATCAAAGCTTCCAAACCTGGTAAATGGTTTTGAAGAAAGATAATACAACAGTCATAATTGATATTATACATTCAGCTTCTGCTACAGTTCATAAAGTAAAAGTCTCCCTTTTCTAGAATTAACACTTATAACTAATGCTAATTTCAACTTCTCTTCATTTAAACACTAGTAGTACACGGAGTTTCTCCACTCCAACAACACTGGCCATCTTGGAATTCAGGTGTGCTCCTGTCTCGGGCCTTTGCTGGTTCCCACCTGGGATGCTGTCCCCTGACGTCAACATGGCTACGTCCCTGATGTCCTTACTCTATCTCTCCTCAATGAGGCTTTCACTGACTGCCTGGTTCAAAACTGCAACCCAGTCCAACCTTCCTCCACATCAATCTTGTCACTACCAGTCCTGCTTATCCTACTTAATATTTTTTATATGACTTGTTTCTTCTTAGCATATTATACGTTTTACTTAAACATTGTTTATTGTTTGCTTTCTCATGCTAGAATTTAACTTCCATGAGGGCAAGGATGCTTGTTTTACAGACTATAGTGCCTAGGCCTGTGTCGCACACAAGTAGTTCCTCAACAAATATCTGTTGAATGAATGAATGAACCTCGAAAATTCAATTTTATGCAATTCACTTTCTTAGAATTCAAAACACTATACGCATATTATTATATGCTTTGAGTTTTATACACTATGCATAAAAACATGTATACAATTGCAGAGTTTGTATGCTCTCTATGTATGTATGTATTGTGTACATGTATACAATCATGTAAATTGTTCTTTACGGGCAACATAAGGGATTGTCTAAAGTCATTTTCATTGTGTGTGACTTTCACATTACATGCCAACCTTAGAACTTAGTCATCATACAAAATGTAACTTTACTTATATTGGCAGCGATGCAACTGCCTGTGATCCTATTTACTAAGTTTATCGGTACATTTTTAACATGAGGCTGAGTTAAATTTTTTTTTTTGCTTGAGGAAGATTAGCCCTGAGCTAACATCTGTGCCAGTCTTCCTCTACTTTGTATGTGGGTCACCACCATAGCATGGCTTGACGAGTGGCGTAGGTCCATGCCCAAGATCCAAAGCCATGAACCTGAGCCGCCAAAGCAGAGTGCGCCAGACTTAACCACTACACCATGGGGCCAGCTCTTGAATTAAAATATTTGACAGAGTTAGGAAATATTTTATCACTCTGCTCCTCTTAACTCATCTGAGGCTGCTACTGGTTGTCAATTACATTGAGCTGGCAATTTATTGAGTGCTTTGTGTTTGGAATATGAAAAAGATCAAAACGCACTCATTGCAGGCTCTTTACCCTCCAAAGTCTATCAGGGTGTAAACACACACACATGATTATAATACAACAACATAAGTTGCATAAAAGAGATAGGCATAAAGTTACAGGAACCAGTTTACAGAGGGCACTACTTTACTTGGAAGTGGGGCTCAAGGAAGGCCATGAAGAGGAAATTAATATTAAAGATGAGTCTGGAAGGCCAGAGAAAAATGTGAACAGTCCATCTCTGACAAGGTACTCAGCATTAGGAGGAAGCCAAAAGCATGGTCCTATGTTGTAAACAGTGTGGAACAATTGTTCTCAGTACAGAAAAGTGTGAAATTACATTGCTAATTTACACTACTCTCAAAAATAAAGTTCAGGTAGCTTAAACTTCTAAATGTGAAAAACGACCTAAGCTTTAGAATGAAAAACAGGTAGCACGATATCTTTATGGCAGCAGGGTAAGAGAGACTTTTATCTCTTTTTAATAACAGATTTTCTCAAATAGGGCAACAAAGGTACAACCCATAAAGATAAGGATCAATCAATTTCACCGTATTAACATTATAAATTTATGTGTGATAAATGCATAAGCTGTGCCAAGATGAAGTAAGCCCACTACAGCCCATTCTTCTCATTGATTAAAATCAAAAGTTTGTATCAAATATACAAACATCTATCTGAGGACTCAGAAAAGTAAACAAAAGGAAGCGAATTGTGGAGAGAATAAAAACTTGGAGAATGAAAGTAGAGTAAAGATGTTCTCAGATTAGAGAAAACTAAGAGAATTCATTGACCTGCTGTGAATGAGCTGCTAAAAGAAGTTCTTCAGGCTGAAGGCAATGGTACTAGAAGGAAACTCAGAACTTCAGGAATGAAGGAGAGCTGAAGAAATCTAAGTACTGGGATAACAAAAAGGATGATTTTTCTCCACCAAAGTTGTCTAAAACATGCATGACTGTTCAAGGTGAAAGCTACAACATTGCCTGGGAGAAGATA